>NC_051199.1:1041185-1068894 GCF_015220075.1 Falco rusticolus
ATTTGCCCCGGGGGGGAGGGTATTTGCCCTGGGGAGGCTCTGTTTGCCCCAGGGAGGATTTATTTGCCCCACAGGGGGTGATTTGCCCCCAGGGAGGCTCTGTTTGCCCCCTGGGGAGGTTATTTGCCCCAGGGAGGGGTTAGTTGCCCTGCGGGAGGGAAGTATTTACCCGGGGGGGGTATTTACCCCACAGAGGGGTATTTATCCTGGTCTCTCTCTGCCCCCACTCCTCAGGTGCCCCCCCAGCCCCCACCCCCACCCCGAGGCTGGGGGTCAGGCGCTCCCCCCCACGTGGTGGCTGCCGGGCCTGGCTGTAGCCCTGGGGGTCCTGGCGGCCGCTGGCACCGTCGGCGTCGGCCTGGGCACGCGTGAGTGGGGGTGCGAGACCCTGGGCAGGGCCGCCGTGTGAGGCCCCTGTGCAAGACCCTTCCCGTGTGGGACCCCCCCATGTGAGACCCTTGTACAAGATCCCCCATGTGAAACCCCCATGAGACCCCTGTGTGAGAACCCCTGTATGAGGCCCTCATGCAAGACCCCCCCGTGTGAAACCCCTGTGTGAGACCCATGTGTGACCGTTGTGCAAGAACCCCCTGTGTGAGACCCATGTGTGACCGTTGTGCAAGAACCCCCTATGTGAGACCCTTGTGCAAGACCCCCCGCGTGAAACCCCATGAGACCCATGTGCGAGACCCTCATGCAAAACCCCATGTGAGACCCGTATGCAAGACCCCCCGTGAGACCCATGTGTGAGGCCCTTGTGCAAGACCCCCCCCATGTGAGACCCCCTGTGTGAGAGACCCTTGTGCAAGACCCCCCGATGTGAAACTCCCATGAGACCCATGTGCCAGACCTTTGTGAGAGACCCCCCCTTGTGAGACCCTCGTGCAAGACCCCGTATGTGAGACCCCCCCCTTGTGAGACCCTCATGCAAGGGTCTTGTGCGAGACCCCACCCGTGCAAAACCCAGGTGTGAGCCCCTTGTGCAAGACCCCCCGTGTGAGCCCCTTGTGCAAGACCCTTGTGCAACTGGAACTAAACCCCATTGGGGGGGGGGGGAAGCCCCATTTGGGGGTCTGAGCCCCATTTTGGGGGATCTGAGCCAGTTTGGGGGAGGGGGGAGCTGCAGTTACAGTGGGCCGTGCCCTATTGCTGGGGGGGGGGAGCCCCATTTGGGGGGGGTCACAGCCCCTTTTGGGGGGCTGAGCGCCACGGGGGGGCTGAGCACCCCGCCCCCCAGGGAGCCTGGATCGGGCCCTGGCCGAGGTGCGGCTGCAGCAGCTCCAGCTCCAGTAGGATTTGGCCGCCCTGCGCCAGACCCTGGGTGAGACCCCCCGGCCCCCCCGAGCCCCCCCAACCCCCCGTGCCCCCCCCAGACTTGGGGGTCACCCCTCCCCCCAAAAAACAGCCTCCCAGACTCCTCAGTATCCCCCCGGGCACCTGAGTCCCCCCTGCCCCCCAACCAGACCCCTGCCCCCGCCCTCCCCCCGGATTCCTGGGGCCCCCATGCCCCCCCCCCCCCCCCGAGCCCTTCCCACTTGTGGGGCCCCCCTCCCCCCCTGAAACACCTGGGTCCCTCCCAGACTCCCCAGTATCCCCCCGGGCACCTGTGTCCCCCCAACCCCCTGCCGCCTGACACCCCCCCCCCCCCAGATTCCTGTCCCCCCTGAGAGCTGCCCCACAGGGGGGCTGTGCCAGCGCTGCCCCTGGGGGTGGGCAGCCTTCAGGGGTAGCTGTTACCTCTTCGCGGGGGGGCCCCAGCGCTGGGGTGAGGCCGAAGGCTCCTGCACCGCCCAGGGGGGGCACCTCCTCGTCCTCGAGACCCCCGAGGAGCAGGTACACCCTCCTCCCACCCCCCACCCACCCCCATATGTCCAAGCCCTGGGGTGGGGTAAACTGAGGCAGGGATGGGGGGAGTACTCAGGAGGTGCTGGGACACCCCCCCCAGCTCTGCCCCCCCATAGCTGGGACCCTTCCCCCGTGGTGCCACCCCCCCCAAGCTCATGCCCCCCCCAGGAGTTCGTGCTGCGCGCAGCCCCCCAGCCCCGCGGGTACTGGCTGGGCCTCAGCGACCAGGAGCGGGAGGGGGAGTAGCGCCTGCTGGGCAGGGGCCCCCCCACCTTCAGGTAACTCCTCTGCCCCATAGCACCCCCCAAACCCCCCGGGACCCCCCATAACTACCCAACCCCCTATAACCCACCCCTGTAACCTCCCTGAGACCCCCCCGTAACTCCCCAACCCACATAACCCCCGCCTGGGACCCCCCTATAACTCCCCAACCCCCATAACCGCCCCCGGGACCCCCCTATAACTCCCCAGCTCCCCATAACCCCCAGGCCCCCGGTAACCCCCAGGCCCCCCCATGTCCTCTCTGACCCTACTTGACACCCCTGTATCCTGTCTGTCCATCCACCACCCCCCCCCACCCCCCGTCACTTGACTGCTGTGCCTCCCCCCTCCCCTGACCCTGCTGACCCCCTGACTCCCCCAACTGCCCATAACCCCTTGGAGACCCCTGTGACCCCCACCCCATCCCCTGGTGGCCCCCCCGACCCCTCCATGTGTCCCCAGGCTCCCCTGTGTCCCCCCGTGACCCTTGACCCCCAGGCTCCCCTGCATCCCTCTGTGACCCTTGACCTCCAGGCTCCCCTTGAGTGACCCCTTGACCTCCAAGCTCCCCTGTGTCCCCCCGTGACCCCTTGACCTCCCCTGACCTCTGATCCCCCACAGCTCCTGGGGTGCAGGGGAGCCCAACGGGGGGTGGGGGCAGAACTGTACTGCCCTCCTGCCCCACGGCCGCTGGCATGACCTGCCCTGCGAGCGCACCCTGCCCTGGGTCTGCGAGCGGCCCCCCCCCCTGCTAGGGGTCCCCCCGGGGGTGATGGGACCCCCCTCGGGATCCTACGGGGTGATGGGATGCCCCTGGGACCCCCCGGAGTGATGGGACACCCCCCCCCAGGACACCCTTGGGTGATGGGACCCCCCCTGGGATCCTCCAGGATGGTGGGACCCCTCCCACGGACCCCCTGGAGTGATGGGACCCCCCCCCAGGGTGACAGGACCCCCCTGGGGTGGTGGGACATCCCCCAGACCCCTGGGATGATGGAACTGCCCCCCCCGGACCCCCTTGGGTGACTGGACCCCCTGGAACAACAGGACCCCCCCCATGACCCCCTGGGGTGATGGGACCCCCCCCCTCCACGGATGCCATGGAGCAATGGGACCCCCCAAGACTCCCCAGGGTGACAGGAACCCCCCAAGACCCCCTGGGGCAATGGGACACACACCCTCAGACCCCCTGGGGTGACTGGACACCCCCCCAGGGGGGATGGACCCCCCCGGGACTCCTGGAGCAGCGGGACCCCCTGGGGTGATGGGACCCTTCCCCCCGGCCCCCCTGGGGTGGCAGAACACCCCCCTACAGACCCCGTGAACGGAGGGGTCACACACACACCCCAGGGACCCCCCCCAGGACTGATGGGAGCCCTGTGACCACCCAAGGACACTGGGCTGCCCCTGCCCGCCCCCCCCCCCCGGGGTCTGGGAGGGGCCAGGACCCCAATAAAGGCGCTGAGGAGGAGTGTGGTGTGTCACTGGGGGGGGGGGGGGGGCACTGGGAGATGGGGAGGGGGCTGGGGGGGGGGAGCTCTGTCCTGTGTCCCCAGTGTGCCCAAGGCAGGTGGAGGCTGTTGGGGTCCCCTCCTCTTGTCCCCGCTCCACCATCCCCTTGTGACCCCCCCTGCCCCCCCCCCCCAAGTCATGCCCAGCCCCACGTGTGTGTGTCCCCCGTGCCACGTGCCCCCCCCCCCCACCCCCCGCCCCGTGTCGTCGAGTGGTGCCCCCCGCCCCGTGGCCACTTCCCCTTTCACTTCCCCATGGGGACATGGCGGGGGGGGGGGGAGGGGGCACTGGGGACACGGGGACATGGACGGGGGGCACTGGGGACACGAGGACATGGGGGGGCACTGGGGACACGGAGGGGGAGGGGCAGGCCCGAGGGACACGGGGACATGGAGGAGGGAGGGATGGGGACATGGGGGGGCGGACACTGGGGACACGGTGGGGGCACACGGGGATATGGGGGGGCACGGGGTACATTGGGGGGGGAAGGCGGGGCACTGGAGGGACATTGGGGAGGGACACGGGGACATCTGGGGACACTGCGGCACGAGCCTGGCCCCTGAGCCGCTACGGGGCGTGGCCCGGGCGTGGTGGGGGGGCGTGGTCCGGGCCTGGCCATACTCGCTGCGCTCATGGGCTGGGGACGGGCAGGTGCCGCCGGGGGGTCCCGGGGCGTGGGGGTTTGGGGGGGGGTCCTGGGGGAGGGGGGGATGCCGGGGTCATCCCCGGTGACTTCCCCCCCCCCGCCCCGTGCAGCCGTGGGGATGGGGCAGGGCAGCGGGAGGGAGTTTGGGGGTCCCAAGGGAAGGGGGTCCCTGGGGGGGTGGGGGAGGCCCCGGGGGGTCGCGAGTGACCCCAGGTGCCACCCTGTCCCCCCCGCCCCCCCCTCCCGTGCAGGCCCGAGAGTGGGGGTGGGGATCTAGGGGGGCGGGTGGGAGTCCCGGGGAGTTTGGGGAGGATCCCAAGGGGAAGGGGGGTCCCTGGGGGGGGGGCGGCTCTGGGGGTGGTTGGGGGAGGACTCGGGGTGCTGGGGTGCCCCCCGGTGACACCCCCTCCGTGCAGCCTCGGGCTCGGGGGGGGCGCTGGGGGTCGCAGGCGGCTGCTTCCTGCTGGGGGCTGGGCTGGTGCTGGTGCTGCTGCTGCTCGGTGAGTGACCCCCCCCCAAGCACCCATAGGGGCTCCAGGGAGTCCCCAGTCTATCGCCCCACCCCTGACCCCCAGGGAACTCCCCAGAGACCCCCCCAGTAACCACCTCGGACCCCCCGGGACCCCCCCAGTAACCGCCCCTGACCTCCCAGAGACCCCCCCAGTAACCACCCCTGACGCCCACGAACCCCCCCAGTAACAACCCCAGACCCCCCACTGACCCTTTGCTGCCTCCCCACTGACACCCCCCCCAGTGACCCCTCTCAAAACCCCCCACTGCCCTCCATGGACCCCCATGACCTTTCAGACCCCCCAGCGACCTCCCCCCAACTCCCATCCCCCCAACTCCCACCCCCACAGATTCCGCCCCCCCCCGCGCCGCTGAAACCCTATAGCAGCCCCCCCCACCCCCTCCCACCGATACCCCCCCCCGACCCCCCCCCGCTACTGACATCCCCCCTCCCCCCAGACATGGGGCTCTCTCGGGACCTGGCCTCACTGCAGGAGCACCAGCAGCAGCTGTGGGAGCACGGTGAGACCCCAGGACCCCCCGGGACCCCCACAGGACTCCCCAGCACTGCCTGGGACCCCTCATACACCCCTAGGACCCCCCACAAGCCCTTGGGACCACCCCTGCCCCCAAAACCCCTTAACACCCCCTGGAACCCCCCAGGAGCCCCCTTGGACTCCCCCGGAACCCCTGACACACCAGCCCCCCTCCAGGACCCCCTGAGACCCCCCCAGGACACCCCCCCCCAACACACTGGGCTCCCCCCAGACTGCCCTGTCCTGGATCCTGTGATCCCTGGAACACCCCCACGGGGACCCCTAAAGACACAGGGCCCCACTGGGAGCCCCCTGAGCCCCCCCTGACCCCCCCGACCCCCCCAGTGCCAGGGTGGTGGCAGCGGCTGGCAGAGCTGCGGGGGCAGATGGAGCAGGAGGAGAAGGACGGTAAGTGGGGGAGGGCGAGGGGAGTGGGGGGACAGGGGGGGGTGAGGGGGGGCATGGGGGGCTGAGGGGGGACATGGGAGGGGATGGGGGGCATGGAGAGGGGTGAGGGGGGCATGGGGAAGCAGGGAGGTGAGGGGGGACTTGGGGGGACATGGGGACAGGAGGGAGGGGTCACACAGCGGGGGGGGGCAGGGGGCTCCTGAGGCCACGCAGGCACTGGCGGTGCCCCCCACCCGGCCCGGGTCCCCCACTGGCGGTGCCCCCCGCCCGGCCCGGGTCCCCAGGGTGTCCCTGTCCCCCCCCAGGGTGGCAGCGGTGGGTGGCCGGGCAGCGCCTGGGGGCCGAGGTGCTGCGCCTGCGCCAGGAAGGTGCCTGGGGGGCTGGGGGCACTGGGACCCCCACGGGGAGGGACTGGGGGGGACTGGGACCCCCACGGGGAGGGACTGGGCGCCACGGGGTGGGACTGGGAGGGACTGGGAGGAACTGGGAGGGACTGGGGGACACTGGGACCCCCACTGGGAGGGACTGGGAGCCACTGGGAGGGACTGGGGGGCACTGGGATCCCCACTGGGAGGGACTGGGGGGCACAGAGACACTCACTGGGAGGGACTGGGAGCCATGGTGGGGACTGGGGAGGCACTGGGACCCCCACTGGGAGGGACTGGGAACCACTGGCAGGGACTGGGGGGCACTGGGACACCCATTGGGAAGGACTAGGATCCACGGGAGGCACTGGGGAGGACTGGGACCCCAACTAGGAGGGACTGGGAGCCACTGGTAGGGGCTGGGGGGGACTGGGACCCCCACTGGAGGGCACTGGGAGGGACTGGGGGGCACTGGGACCCCAGTGGGAGGCACTAGGAGGGGCTGGGAAGGCAGTGGGACCCCCACTGGGGGGCACTGGGAGGGCCCCCCCTGACCGCCCCCTCCCCCAGGGCGGCGGTTCGGGGCGCAGGGGGGGGCGCAGGAGGCGGAGCTGCGGGCGGAGCTGGGGCAGCTGCGGGGGGTGGCGGGGGGGGCGCCCCCGGCCGGGACCCCCCCGCCCTGAGCGGCACGCGGGGGGCCCCCGCCCCCCCCCCCCCCCAATAAAGGCTGTGCTGCGGAGCGCCACGTCTGTGGAGGAGGGGTGGGGGGAGGAGCGGGGGATCCCCCCAGGGCACCCCCAAACGCCCCCCCGTGTGTCACCTCATGTGTCCCCCCAGTGTCCCCCAACGCCCCCCCCCGTGTCACCAGATGTGTCCCCCCCCCGTGCCCCCCAAATTCCCCCCTCGGGGCGCCCCATGTGTCCCCCCAGGGAACCCCCAGATTTCCCCCCTGTGTCACCCCGCGTCCCTAAATGCCCCCCCGTGTGACCCCATATGTGTTGCCAAGTGCCCCCCCGTGTCCCCCCAGTGTCCCCCAACGCCCCCCCCCCGTGTCACCAGATGTGTCCCCCCAGGACACCCCCACATGCCCCCCCGTGTCCCCAAATGCCCCCCCGGCGCACCCCATGTGTCCCCCCAAGTGTCCTTATGCCCCCCCCATGTCCCCCCCCAGTGACCTTAAGTGCCCCCCCCCGCCCCACAGTGTCCCCCAGTGTCACACACCAGTTTATTGTCACCTGAACAGCCCGAGCGGGGGGGTGGGGGTGGGGGGGCCATGGGGGGAGGGGTCCCGGGGCGGGCCATGGGGGAGCCGGGAAGAGTCTTGAGGGGCCTGGGGAGGGGGAGGGGGTCCGGGGGGGTCCGCGGGAAGCGGGGGGGGGGGGGGGCTGGGAGGTCCGGGGGGGGGGGGAAGGGAAGGGGGGACCTGGGGGTTCCTGGGGGAGCAGGGGGGGTGTTGGGGGGCCAGGGGAGCGGGGGGGTGGCTGGGGGTGCGGGGGGGATCCGGGGTGGTCCTGGGGGAGCGGGGGGTCTGGGGGGGGGGGGGCTGCCGGGGGGAGCGGGGGGGCCGGGGGCTCAGCACCCCCAGGGCCGCTCGCAGACCCACCCCCCCGGGGCGGAGGCGCAGGGCCGGTCCCCCCACCCCCCCCCGGGGGTCCATGGCCACGCAGTCCTCGCCCCCCCCCGCCTCGTCCGGCTGCCCCCAGCGCCAGTTCCTGAGGGGGGAGGAGGGGGGCGGTCATGGCCCTACCCACCCAGCCCCGACCCCCAGTTGCACCCCGGAACCCCCCAGTGCCCCATAGAGCCCCCCGGCACCCCCAGCCCCCCGACACCACCCCGGGCATCCACGCCCCCCCTTGAACCCCCCAGCCCCCCATGGCATGGCCCCCCCAGCCCCGCACGGCCCTTCCCAGGCCCCCATGGCATGTCCCCCCCAGCCCCCCATGGTCCCCCCAGCCCCCCATGCCCCCCCAGCCCCCCATGGTCCCCCCAGCCCCCCTACCGGTAGGTGCTGGGACTCCCGTCCACCCACTGGAAGGAGCCCTCGGAGCTGCGGTCGTGGAGCCCGATCCAGGAGTCGTGGGGGGGGGAGATCCCGGCCAGGAAGGACTGGGGGGGGGGGGGGGGGGGGGCTGCTGACCCCCACCGACCCCCATGCACCCCCAGCACCCCACGGACCCCCGCAGCACCTCAAGGACCCCCACAGACCCACCATGGCACCCGGTGGGCCCCCTAGCACCCCCCAGCCCCCCCATGGACGCCCCCAGCCCCCCACGGACCCCCCGTGGCAGCCCCAGCCCCCCACAGACCCCCAATGGACCCCCCAACCCCCCACAGACCCCCCGTGGCAGCCCCAGCCCCCCACAGACCCCCCATGGACCCCCCAGCCCCCCACAGACCCCCCGTGGCAGCCCCAGCCCCCCACAGACACCCCATGGACCCCCCAGCCCCCCATGGAGCCCCGTGGCACCCCCAGCCCCCCCCAGCCCCCCCATGGAACCCCCAGCCCCCCACGGACCCCCCATGGCACCCGGTGGCCCCCCCCAGCACCCCCATGGCACCCCCAGACCCCCCCAGACCCCCCATGGACCCCCCAGCACCCCACAGACCCCCCATGGCACCACATAGCCCCCCTAGACCCCCCATGGCACCCCCAGCACCCTCCAGCACCTCCCCAGCACCCCGAAGACCCCCACGGAACCCCCCTACAGCCCCCCAGGTCAGGTGTTCAGGACCCCCATCCCCCCACCCATGGGTGCCCACCCCCTCCTGGGTCTGTCCCCCCCGCGGGATGCAGGTGTGCCCCCCCACCCATGGGTGCACCCCCACCCCCCAGGACACAGGGGTACCCCCCCCGGGTGCCCACCTGCTCCTGGGGGTCCCCGATGACCGCCAGCTGAGCCCCCTGCTCCCGGCAGAGCCCCTGGGCCTGCGCCCACCCCGCAGCCCCCCGGCCGAAGCGGTAACAGCTGCCCCCGTGCAGCCGCCACCCGGGGGGGCAGATGGCGCAGCCCGAGCCTGGGGGCACCCGGGGGCACCGGTGACCCCCGAGCCGGGTGACCCCACATCCAGCGACCCAGGTGTCCGGGCGCCCAGGGGACCCCTCCCACCCAGAGACTCAGGGGACCCCCCACCCAGGTGACCCCCCACCATGGACCCAGGCATCTGGGCACCCAGGGACCCAGGGGACCGCCCACCCATGGGCCCAGGGGAGCCCCCACCCAGGTGACCCCCCTCCAATGGACCCAGGGATCCAGGTGACACCCCCCTCTCAGATGACCCCCCCCACATGGACCCAGGGACCCAGCTGACCCCCCATCTGGGTGACCCCCCACCCACGGACCCAGGAACCAAGGTGACCCACCCCCCCCCCGCAACCCAGGCACCCAGGGGTACCCCCACCCATGGACCCAGGGGACCCCCCACCCAGAGACCCAGGCACCCAGGTAACCCCCCCATCCGGGTGACCCCCCACCCATGGACCAGGGATCCCCCTACCCAGGTGACACCCACACACACGGACCCAGGGGACCCCCCATCCAGGTGACTCCCCCCCACATGGACCCAGGGACCCAGGTGACCCCCCACGCACAGACCCAGGGACCCAGGGGTCCCGTCCCCCCCCCAGGGGTCCCCCCCCACCGTTGTGGGCCCAGAGTGCCAGCAGCAGCTGGTGCAGCGCAGCCCGCGTGTCATCGCGATCCCGCCAGACGGCCACCATCGTCCCCGACACTGGGGACAGCAGGGACACAGGACCCCCAGTGGCACTGCCACCCAGGGCACCACGGCCCCGGGTGTCCCCTGAGCCCGTCACGGCCCATGTCCCCCCGTGGTGCCGTGGCCCTGTGCCACCCATGGCACCCCATGTCCCCCTGTCCCCACATCCCGTCACATGCCCACATCCCCTGATGTCCCCCGATGTCCCCCCTTATCCCCCATGTCACCCCATGTCTCCCCTGGCCCATGTCACTCCATGTCCCCCTGTCCCCACATCCTGTCACAGCCCCCTGTCCCCCAATGTCCCCTGATTTCCCCCTTATCCCCCATGTCCCCCTGTCCCCCCCATGGTGCCATGGCTTTACGCCACCCATGTCACCCCATGTCCCCCCATCCCCACATCCCGTCACATCCCCATGTCCCCTGATGTCACCCAATGTCCCCCCTTATCCCCCATGTCACCCCACAACCCTCCTGCCCCCAGGTCACTAGATGTGCCCCCTTGTCCCCATGTCCCCACCTTCCATGCGGGTCGCGCTCTGGTTGGCAGACAGGACCTCCAGAAGCGTGGCCGTCTCCGCACCTGGGGGACACAGGGACAGCGGGGACGTTGGGGAGACATGGGGACACTGGGGGGACACGGGGATATAGGGACATTGGGGAGACATGGGAGCACAGGGGGAGATGGGGACATTGGGGGGACATGGGGACACTGGGGGGAGACGGGGACATTGCGGGGGACATGGGGACATTGGGGAGACATGGGGACATGGGGACACTGGGGGCACATGGGGACACTGGGGGCACATGGGGACATTGGGGGACTTGGGGACATTGAGGGGACATGGGGACATTGAGGAGACATGGGGACATGGGGACATTGGGGGACATGGGGACTTGGGGACATTGAGGGGACATGGGGACATTGGGGAGACATGGGGACATTGAGGGGACATGGGGACATTGAGGGGACATGGGGACATTGGGGGGACATGGGGACACTGAGGGGACATGGAGACATTGGGGGACTTGGGGACATGGTGACACTGAGGGGACTTGGGGACATTGGGGGGACATTGGGGGGACATGGGGGGACATTGGGGGGACATAGGGACATTGGGGACACAAGGATGACAATGGTGAGGGGGTGCCACGGGTTACAGGGGGATACAGCACAGATGCAGAGGGTGATGCCGGTGACAGGGGGTGACACAGGTGACAGGGGGTGATGCAGGTGACAGGGAGTGACAGTGTCACCCACCAAGCTGCTGCAGCTGCGTCTGGTTCCTCTCCAGCATCGCCAGCGCCAACGCCAGCGCTGAGCCTGCGGGGACATGTCACCCACTGTCACCCACTGCCACCAGTGCCACCACCTCCTGTCACCCACCGCCACCAGTGCCACCACCACCTCCTGTCACCCCCTGTCACCCGCTGCCACCACCCACCACCACTGCCACCACCACCTCCTGTCACCCCGTCACCCGCTGCCACCACCCACTGTCACCCACTGCCAACAGTGCCACCACCACCTCCTGTCACCCCGTCACCCGCTGCCACCCACTGCCACCCACTGCCAACAGTGCCACCACCACCTCCTGTCACCCCCTGTCATCCGCTGCCACCACCCACCACCACTGCCACCACCACCTCCCGTCACCCCGTCACCCGCTGCCACCCACTGCCACCCACTGCCACCAGTGCCACCACCACCTCTTGTCACCCCCTGTCACCTGCTGCCACCACCGGCTGCCACCCACCAGCATGGCCACCAGTCCCCACGCCACCGGTGCTGTCACCCATGGCCACCCACCGCCTCGAGCCACTGCTGTCCCTGCCACCCACCTGTCACCCACTGCCACCCCCTCCTGTCCCCCCGGAGCCCTCGCCACGTCCCTGTCCCCCCTGTCCCCCCGTCCCATGTCACCGTTCCCCGCCAGCAGCTCCTGGCCCTCCCGCAAGCGCCGGATCTCCTGGCTCAGCGCCGCGTCTGGGCGGGGGGACACTGTCACCCTGTCACCCCCCAGCGCCCCCCGGCCCTTGTCCCCAGTGTCCCCACACTCACGTCCCCCTCTATGTCCCAATGTCACCTTATGTCCTGCCCTGTCCCCTTCCGCCCCCCCCCATCCCCCCAATGTCCCTGTGTCCCCCCTGTCCCCACATCCCTCCACATACCCCCATGTCCCCGCATTGTCCCCATGTCCCCCCATCCCCATGTCCCCCCACCCCCATGTCCCCCCACATCCCCACAATGTCCCCATGTCCCCACCATCCCCACATCCCCCCATGTCCCCAATGTCCCCATGTCCCCCCAATGCCCCCGTGTCCCCCATCCCCCCAATGTCCCCATGTGCCCCTGCGTCCCCCACATCCCCACAATGTCCCCATGTCCCTCCCATGCCCACAGCCCCCCAGTGTCCCTGTGTCCCCGTCCCCCCAGTGTCCCCATGTCCCCCCTGTCCCCACATCCCTCCACATACCCCCATGTCCCCCCAAGGTCCCCGTGTCACCCCACTTCCCCCCATATCCCCCCAATGTCCCTGTGTCCCCCCCATCCCCACATCCCCTCCCATGTCCCCCCAACGTCCCCATGTCCCCCCCCATCCCCACGTCTCCCCAATGTCCCCCCCATGTCCCCCTGTCCCCCTGACTCACGCCGACCCAGCAACACGCCCAGCAGCCCCCCCCAGGCCAGGCTGGTGGCCACCAGCAGCAGACAGAGCCCCGAGGGGGCCCCCATGTCCCACAGCCACCGCCCGCCTGCGGGGACAAAGGACACCGGTCAGCGGGGAGGGGGACATGGGGCACTGCCCCCCCCCCCCTCGGCTCCCCCAGCACCTGCCCAGCGCTGTCCCATGGGTGCGGCGTGTCCAGGCAGTGACACCCCAAGGCCACCAGCAGCCGCCACCTTGGGGACACGTGCCACCCCCCGCCCGGCTGCCAGCGCAGCACTTTGGGGAAGGAAGTGGCTTTGGGGGGGGACGGGGACATGGGCACAGGGTGCGGCCACCCTGCATGTGACAGCAATGGCACCCAGGGTGGGGACAGGGTCCCCAAGGGCCCAGTGTCCCCAGGGACGAGCTCAGGTGTCCCCAGGGGGACAAGGAGCCCCCCGGTGTCAAGCTCAGGTGTCCCCAAGGGGACAGGGACTCACCATAGTGTTCCCAATGAGACAGAGGACAACCCCATGTCCCCAAGGAGCCCCCCAGTGTCCCCAAGGGGACAAGGACCCGCCCCAGTGTTCCCAAGCAGATAGAGGACAACCTGATGTCCCCAAGGACCCGCCCCGTGTCCTCAAGGAGATAGAGGACAACACAATGTCCCCAAGGAGATAGAGGACAACCCGATGTCCCCAAGGAGCAGCCATAGTGACCCCAAAGGGACAGGGGACATCCCATGTCCCCAGGAGGGACAAGGGACAGGGCTTGGGGACACCAGCTGCCCCACTGCAGCCCCAAAGCCCCTGAGGGGACAGTGCCACTGTGGAGGGACAGAAGCCACCCCAGGGTGTCCTCACTCCCCCGGTGATGAGCCGAGGGTGACTGGAAGGGACAGGGACCAGCCCGAACATCCCCAGGAGATACCGAGGGCCACTGGGGGGACAAGGGATGACGGTGAGGGACATGAGGCCAAAGGCCACCATGAGGGACTCGGGCCAACCTGTGTCCCCAGGGGGGCCCAAGGGCCACCAGGAGGGATGAGGGACGGTGTCTGGGGACCCAGCTCAGCCCCAGGATGTCCCCACCCCCTGCAAACGAGAGCCGAGGGCCACCAGGAGGAACAAGAGAGGTTTATAATGACAGCAACCAGCTCCAGCGTCCCCGAGACAGCGAGGGCCACCGCAAGGGACAGTGAGGGACCCAACCACCTCCGATGTCCCCAAGGGCAGCTGAGGAACATCAGGAAGGACAAGGAATGGCATCCAGGAACACGACGACCCCTCGCTGTCCCCAAGGCAGGACAGGGGCCATCAGGAGGGACAAGGGACAGTGGTGAGGGACCCAGATGAGCTCCAGCGTCCCCAGGGGAGGCCAAGGGCCACCAGGAGGGACAAGGGGTGGTGTCCAGGGATGCAAAGGGACCCCAGCACCCCCAAGGGAGACCAAGGGCCATCAGGGGGGACACGGGATGGAGGTGGAGGACCCAACCCAGCTCCAATGTCCCTGAGGGCATCCAAGGGACATCCGGGGGGACACGGGATGGTGGTGAAGGACCCCAACCACCTCCAGCATCCCCAACGGCACCCAAGGGCCATCTGGGGGGACACAGGATGGTGTCCAGGCACCCAACCCAGCTCCAACATCCCTGAGGGCGCCTGAGGGTGATCTAGGGGGACACGGGATGGTGGTGAAGGACCCAGGGTGCCCAATGGCCATCAGGAGGGACCCTGGGTGGTGTCCAGGGACCTAACTCAGCTCTCGCACCCCTGTGGGTGGCCGAGAACCCCCGCAAGGCCCAAGTGCTGACTCTGAGGAACCCACCCCACCTCCAGCACCCCCCCGGGTAGCCCTCCCCCCCTTCAGCGCCCCTCCAGGCTCTTGTCACGGGCGATGACGGCCTCCTCGAACTTGATCATGAGGGTGGTGCCCTTGTGCCAGTGCGCAGTGACCTTGGCGGGGAAGCCGCTGGCAGTGAGGACGGCCTCCACCAGGCCAGCGGTGAAGGCGGCACAGTTGAGGGTGCTGTTCTCCTTGGGGATCGAGATGTATGTGTTGACCAGCGGCTCCTTCTCGATGACGTAGTAGGTCTTGTCGTCGTCGTTGGCTTGCTCCAGCTTGTCGGCTTCCTTCCCGAAGAGAGCCCGCCAGACGGGGCCCTTGACGAAGAGGAGGATGTTGAGGACTTTGGTTTCACGCCGCCCACTCTTCTCCCGGGCCACCAAGGCATCCAGGACGCGGAGGCCCACCTGCTGGCCCAGGCGGGCCAGCTTGGCCTGCAGCTCGGCCACCGAGTAGACGCGGTTCTGGCAGTACTGGACCAGCTCGGAGAAGAGGAGGGCGAAGGCGCTGAGGCTCACCTCGGTGCGGGGCCGGCCCAGGGCACGCTCCAGCAGCGGCGACTTGCCCCGGGTGAAGCGGGCGTCCATCCTGCTGGTGGGGCAAGAACATGGGGGGGTCACTGGGGGGGCTGGAGGGGGGCTATAGGGGGGTGGCTGGAGGGGTCCTGGGAGCTCAGGGGGGGTGGGGAGGCTGTGGGCATCCGAAGGGGGTCGCAGGGCAGGCAGAGGAGGTGATGAGGGATGGCTGGGGGGGTAATGAGGGGGTTGGAGGGGTCTGGGGGGGCCTGGAGGGGCGTGGCTGGAGGGGTCCTGAGAGCTGGGGGGGGTGGGAGGCTATGAGTGATTGAAGGGGGTCACAGGGTGGGCAGAGGAGGGGATGGGGATGGCTGGGGGGGGGCAACCAGAACACAGGGGGGTCGGGGGATGGGGGGGGGGGCAAGAGGGGCCTGGAGGGGGGTGGCTGGAAGGGTCCTGGGAGTTGGGGGGAGTGGAGAAGCAAAGGGAGTCGCAGGGTGGGCAGAGGAGGTGATGGGGAATGGCTGGGGGGGGCAATCAGAACATGGGGGGATAATGGGGGGGGGGGGGCCTGGAGGGGGGCGGCTGGAGGGGTCCTGAGAGCTAGGGGGGGTGAGGAAGCAAAGGGTGTCGCGGGGTGGGCAGAGAAGGTGATGGGGATGATGGGGATGGCTGGGGGGGGGGGGGTAACCAGAACACGGGGGACAGGGGGTCCTGGAGGGGTGCGGCTGGAGGGGGCCTGGGAGCTCAGGAAAGGGGGAGGCTCTGGGGAAGCAAAGGGGGTGCCAAGATGGCCAGAGAAAGTGATGGGGATGGCTGGGGGGGCGACCAGAACACGGGGGGCCCGGTGGAGGGGGGGGCTGAGGGGGTGTTAGAGGAGCGGGGGGGGGGGGCCCGGGGGGGGCCGGTGGGCACCGGGGAGGGAGGAGCACGCAGCAGAGACACAGGGTGGGACACGGAAGGGGGAGGGGGAGATCGGGCCCAGCCCCCCCCGCCCCACGGCTACCCACCCTGCGGCGGCCGCTGCCCGCTCTCGCTTTACGGCCGTTTTACGGCAGCTGTACGGCCGCCGCCGCCTGGAAAACGCCGCGAGGCTGCCGCAAAGCGCCAGAGGCGGGGCCGCGTCTCCCGGGGCAACCGTGGGGCGGGGACTGGAGCGGGGCCGAAACAGCGGGGCGGGGCCCGAAGCAGGCGGGGGCGGGGTCGAAGCGGGCGGGGGCGGGGTCGAAGCGGCGGGGCGGGGTCGAAGCGGCGGGGCGGGGCCCGAAGCGGCAGGGCGGGGTCGAAGCGGCGGGGCGGGGTCGAAGCAGCGGGGCGGGGCCCGAAGCGGCGGGGCGGGGTCGAAGCGGCGGGGCGGGGTCGAAGCGGCAGGGCGGGGTCGAAGCGGCGGGGCGGGGCCCGAGGCGGTGAGGCGGGGCCAGAGCCAACGCAGACACCCGCCCCTCCGGCGGACAGACAGGCGGCCCCGGCCACGTGACCGCGCCGCCGGCCCTGCCCCCCACGGTGCGAGGGCGGGGGGACCCAGGCTCCGGGTCCCGCCCACGGGGCGGGGTACAATCACACACGGGGGGGAGGAGCCCGGCCGCCGGGGACCCCCGCCCCTCCCCCCTCGGACACCTGGCCCCGCCAGCTGGTGTGGGGGAGGGGCGGCCCCGGAAATCTTCAGTGACGTCATCAGGAGCGTCACGCAAGAGGGGCAATGGGGGGGGGAGGGGAGCACGGACCCGGGTGTCCAGGTGACATCCCCGCGCCCCCCCGTGACCCCTGAGCTCTGACCCCTGTCCCTGCCTGTGCCTGTGTGGGGCGGGGGGGGGGGGCCCCGGGGGGGGACAGGGGAGACACCGAGGGGGTCACGGGGGGGGGGGTCAGGGGGGACACCGGGGGGGAGGGGACACACACCGGGGGGGGAACGGGGGGGGGGTGTCCCGTGGTGGGGGTCCCTGGAGGGGCGGGGCTGGGGAGGGCCCGGGGGGGACCCGGAGGAGGGGGGGGACACGGTGACACCCGGGGAGGGGACAGGGCGGCCTGGCCCGCTGGCACAGCTCCCCCCCGCCCCCCCCCCGGTGAGACCCCCCAATCATGGGTGCCCCCCCCGGACCCCCCAGCTCGGGCCGCACCCCCCGGTGTCCCCACAGGTGTCCCTGTCCCTGGGGGTCCCTGCGGGGGGGGGGGGCAGGGCTGGTGTCCCCAGGGCATGGGGACCCCGTCTGGGGGGGGCGCACGGGGGGGTGGGGGACATGGGGACCGGGGGGACATGGGGGGAGGGGGGACAGGGGGGACATGGGGACTCAGGATCCCCGGGGGGGGACGGGGACACGGAGGGGGGCAGGGCATGGCCTGCTGGCCAAGCGCCCAGCTGGGGCAGGGCACTGGGAGGGACTGGGGGGTAACTGGGGGAGCAGGGGGGCACTGGGAGGGACTGGGGGGTAACTGGGGGAGCTGGGGAGGTACTGGGGGGACTGGGGGGTAACTGGGGGAGCTAGGGGGGCACTGGGAGGGACTGGGGAGTAACTGGGAGGGACTGGGGGGACTGGGGGGTAACTGGGAGGGTCTGGGGGGGACTGGAGGGCAACTAGGGGAGCTAGGAGGAACTGGGGGGCAACTGGGGGAGCTGGGAGGAACTGGTGGGCAACTGGTGGGACTGGGGGGTAACTGGGAGGGACTGGGGGGGCACTGGGAGGGACTGGGGGGTAACTGGGAGGGACTGCAGGGTAACTGGGGGAGCGGGGGGGCACTGGGAGGGACTGGGGGGGTAACTGGGAGGGACTGGGGGGGTAATTGGGGGAGTAACTGGGAGGGACTGGGTTGGTAACTGGGGGTGCTGAAGGGATGGGGCGGATTACTGGAGATACCAGATGGGGACTAGGGGGAGGGGGAGGGGTAACTGGGAATTGGGGGAAGGGCACTGGGGGCACCTGGGGACACGGCAAGGGGACAGAGGGGACCCTGCGTGGGAACTGGGGGGCACTGGGTGGGAACTGGAGGACACTGCCAGATACTGGGTGGAAACTGGGAGGCACTGGGGGCCACTGGGGCCTCTGGGGGGACACTGCGGTGACAACACTGTCCCGGCAGGGGTCCCTGCCCTCGTGGGTGAGTGGCAACCATGGGTGGGGGACACCAGGTGCCACCCCCGTGTCCCCCCCGTGTCACCCCTCATGTCCCTCTCCCGTGTCACCCCCATCACCCCCCGTGTCACCCCCCCGTGTCACCCACCGTGTCACCCCACCGTGTCACCCCCATGTCACACCCCATGTCATCCCCGTGTCCCCCCGTGTCACCCCCGTGTCCCTCACCCGTGTCACACTCCGTGTCCCCCCATGTCCCCCCTTTGTCACCCCCGTGTCACCCTGTGTCACCTCCATGTCCCCCCGTGTCCCCCGCGTGTCCCCCCGTGTCCCCCGCGTGTCAACCCCGTGTCCCACCGTGTCACCCCCGTGTCATCCCCGTGTCCCTCTCCTGTGTCACCCCCACGTCCCCCCGTGTCACCCCCCATGTCACCCCCCATGTCCCTCTCCTGTGTCACACCCCGTGTCCCCCCTTTGTCACCCCCCGTGTCACCCTGTGTCACCTCCATATCCCCTGTGTCCCCCGCATGTCACCCCGTGTCACCTCCATGTCCCCCCGTGTCCCCTGCGTGTCACCCTATGTCCCCCCATGTCACACCCCGTGTCCCCCCGTGTCACCCCTCGTGTCACCCCCCGTGTCCCTCTCCCGTGTAACCCCCCCATGTCACCCCCCCGTCTCACCCCCGTGTCACCCCCCATGTCACCCCCTGTGTCACCCCTGTGTCACATGCCGTGTCATCCCCGTGTCCCTCCATGTCACCCCCGTGTCCCTCACCCGTGTCACACTCCGTGTCCCCCCATGTCCCCCAGTGTCATACCCTGTGTCCCCCCATGTCCCCCCTTTGTCACCCCCGTGTCACCCTGTGTCACCTCCATGTCCCCCCATGTCCCCCCATGTCACACCCCATGTCCCCCCCCGTGTCCCCCCGTGTCACACCCCGTGTCCCCCCGTGTCACCCCTGTGTCACCCCCGTGTCCCTCTCCTGTGTCACCCTCATGTCCCCCCGTGTCACACCCCGTGTCCCCCCATGTCCCTCTCCTGTGTCACACCCCATGTCCCCCCTTTGTCACCCCCGTGTCACCCTGTCACCTCCATGTCCCCCCGTGTCCCCCGCGTGTCACCCCATGTCCCCCCATGTCACACCCCGTGTCACACCCCGTGTCCCCCCGTGTCACACCCCATGTCCCCCGTGTGTCACCCCTGTGTCACCCCCGTGTCCCTCTCCTGTGTCACCCCCATGTTCCCTGTGTCACCCCCCGTGTCCCTCTCCTGTGTCACCCCCATGTCCCCCCGTGTCACACCCCATGTCCCCCCCATGTCCCTCTTCCGTGTCACACCCCATGTCCCCCCATGTCCCCCCTTTGTCACCCCCCGTCACCCTGTGTCACCTCCATGTCCCCCCGTGTCCCCTGCGTGTCACCCCGTGTCCCCCCATGTCACACCCCATGTCCCCCCGTGTCACACCCCGTGTCCCCCTGTGTCACCCCCCGTGTCCCTCTCCCATGTCACCCCCATGTCCCCCGTGTCACACCCCGTGTCACACCCCGTGTCACCCCCATCACCCCCCCGTGTCACCCCCCGTGCCCCCCCGTCACCCCGTGTCCCTCTCCCATGTCACTCCCCATCACCCCCCGTGTCCCCCCATGTCCCCCCCATGTCACACCCCGTGTCCCCCCTTTGTCACCCCCTGTGTCACCTCCATGTTGCCCCGTGTCCCCCGCATGTCACCCCATGTCCCCCCGTGTCCCCCCCGTGTCCCCCCCGTGTCACACCCCGTGCCCCCCCCTCACCCCGCGGAGCCGCCCGAGGCAGTGGGGGATGGGCCGGCCCTGCCCCCCCGGCGGTGGGTGCCCCCCCAGCATCCAGGTGGGGGGTGGGGAGCGCCCCTCCCCCCCGCGGGGTTAGCTGGTTCCCGGGAGGGGGGAGGGGAATTATGGGTGCAATTAAGAGCCATTTGGTTAATTGCTCGCGGCTGCCAGGGGGGGATTGGGGACACGGGGCGGGGGGAGGGGGCCCATCACATCCCCCCCGCCCCCGCCCCCCGGGGACCCTCCGCCGGGACCCCGCAGCACCCCGGGGTGCCCGCAGCACTCACAGCGCCCCACAGCACCCACAGCGCCCCATTGTGCCCCATAGCACCCACAGCACCCACAGTCACCCCACGAATCCACAGCACCCCAGAGCACCCATGGGCACCCCATAGCACCCACGTGGAGCCATGGGCACCCTGGAGCACCCACGGGCACCCTGAGCCCCCCGGACACACAGAGCCCCCCGGGCAGTCACTCCATGGACCCCCAGACCCCCGGAGCACCCACAGTCACCCCACAGCCACCCACGGACCCCCGGGCACCCCACAGCACCCATGGGTGCCCCACAGACCCCTGGGCAACCCACAGACACCTGGGGACTCCACAGCACCCACGGGTGCCCCATAGCACCCAACAGCACCCACGGGTTCCCCACAGACCCCTGGGCACCCCACAGACACCTGGGGACTCCACAGCACCCACGGGTGCCCCATAGCACCCAACAGCACCCACGGGTTCCCCACAGACCCCTGGGCACCCCACAGACACCTGGGGACCCGACAGCACCCACGGGTGCCCCATAGCACCCCAACAGCACCCACGGGTGCCCCACAGACACCTGGGCACCCCACAGCACCCACGGGTGCCCCATAGCACCCAACAGCACCCACGGGTGCCCCACAGACACCTGGGCACCCCACAGCACCCACGGGTGCCCCATAGCACCCCACAGCACCCACGACTGCCCCACAGCACCCAGAGCACCCATGGGTGCCCTCGGCCCCCCCCACACCCCGTGCCCCCCTCCCCACGCTCTCATCGTCCCCGTGTCCCGCCCCGTGTCCCCGTCCCCGTGTCCCCCCCGTGTCCACCCCCCCCCCCCCCGCTGAGCCGGCCTCGCGGGGGGGTGCGGGGGTATAAGGGGCGGCGTGGGGGGTGGGTGCTGCACCCACCATGGCCGCCCCGGGGGGGACAGCGCCCGGCCACGCACCCGCGGGGGTGAGGGACTCCGTGGGGGGGGACCCGTGGGGGGGGTATCCGTACGGGTGGCTTGGGGGGCACAAAGGGGAGGGGGCACCCAAGGGTGGGGGTCACCCATAGGGAGGGTCCCCATTCAAGGCGGGGGGGAGCATGGGTGATGGGGGGGGGTCCCATAGCGGGGGTCCCCCATTTTGGGGGGGGGTCCCAAGCAGGGGGCTCCCCGTTAAAGGGGGATTCCCTGCTGCGAGGCGGGGGGCTGCCCAGAATGGGGGGGGTGGGGGGTGTGTCCCCGTATCGGGGGGTTCCCCGCTGGGGGGGACAGGAGCAAAGCGGGGGGTCCCCCACTGCGGGGAGGGTTGTCCTTTGCGGGGGGGGGTCCCATAGCAGGGGGGTGTCTCCTCTCAGGGGCGTCCCCCTTACCGGGGGGGGGGGGCTGGGAATAGGGGGGTGTCCCCGGAGCAGAGGGGTCCCCCCGTTTCAGGGGACTCCCCATTAAAGAGGCGGGGTCCCGGAGCAAACGGGTGGTCCCCCATTGCGGGGAGGGTTGTCCTTTGCGGGGAGGTCCCCTAGCATGGGGGCTCCCCGGTTTCGGGGGTTCCCCCTTCCCCCTTACCGGGGGGGGGTCCCCGAAATGGGGTGTGTCCCCCCGTTTCAGAGGGCTCCCCGTTAAAGTGGGAGGGTCCCCCCTTTCTGGGAGGGTTGTCCTTTGCGGGGGGGGTCCCGCCATTACTGGGGGCTGTCCTTGTTGCATGTGGGGTCCACGGAATGGGGGGGGGGGTGTCCCCGTTTCAGGGGACTCCCCATTAAAGGGGGGAGGGGCAGGAGCAAAGGGAGGGTCCCCCATTCCCGGGAGGGTTGTCCTTTGGGGGAGGTGTCCCCGGTTCCGGGGGTTCCCCCTTACCGGGGCTGTCCCCATATCGGGGGGGTCCCCATTAAAGGGGGGTGTCCTGAAGCAAAGGGGGGGTCCCCCTTTTCTGGGAAGGTTGTCCTTTGGGGGGCGTCCCATGGTAGGGGGGCGTCTCCTTTTCAGAGGGGGTCCCCGGTTCCGGGGGTTCCCCCTTACCGGGTGTGTCCCCGTTGCAGGGGGGGGCCCCGGAGCAGGGGGTGTCCCCGGAGCAGGGGGGGTCCCCCGAGTCGGGGGGGTCCCCGGAGCAGGAGGGCTTCTTCTCGCTGCTGAGCTCGGTGCAGGGCGCCCGCATGGACGAGCAGCGCTGCAGCCTGGGGGGGGCCGACGGTGAGGGGCGGGGGGGGGTGGAGGGCGGGGGGCGCGGCTGGGGGAGGGGGAGGAGGGGGCGGGGGGCCAGGCTGGGGAGGGGGCGTGCGTGCCGGGGGGGTGGGGGTGCCGGGGGCATTGGGGGGTGTGTACGTGGGGGCCAGGTGGTGCGGAGGGGTCTGGGGGTGTGTCTGTGGGTGCCGGGGGGGGGCCGTGGGGGGGTCGGGGGGGGCTGGGTGTCCATGGGGGGTCCGTGAGGGGACGCCGCGGGGTGTTTATGGGGGGGCCGTGTGTGCCGGGGGGTCCGTGGGGGATGGAGGGGGGGGCTGTCCGTGCGTCCCGGCCGTGGGTTCATGTGTTGGCGCAGGCGGGGGCGGCGCCCCCCCCCCCGAGCTGGCCGGGCTGCTGGAGCTGCTGGCGCATTCCCAGGGGCGCCGCATGGACGAGCAGCGCCTGCCCGTGCCCCGCCTGCCCGGCTTCGGGCCCGCCCAGGTGGGGGGCACCGGGGGGCGGCTGGGGGGGACACCCGGGGGGGAGGGGGATGGCGGGGGGCACCCGGGGGGGGTGGGTCGGCGGCGGGGGGGGACACCCGGGGGGGGCGGGATGGGACGGGGGGCACCCGGGGTGTGGGGAGCCGGGGGGGCTGAGGGGAGGGGGCTGGGGGGACACCCAGGAGGGCGACGAGGTGGGGGGGGCACCCGGGCTGCGGGAGCTGGAGGGGGGTACCGGGGGTGGGGGGGCAGGGGTGGGGGCTGGGGGGGCACCCGGGGCGGCGGATTGGGGGGGGGGCTGGGATGGTGGGAGGACACCTGGGGGGAGGGGAACGGGGCGGGGCACACGGGGGGGGGGCTGACGGGGACAGTTGGTGGGGGGGAGGGGCGAGGGGGGGCTGGGGGGGGTCACCAGGGGTGGGGGCTGATGGGGGCGCCCGGGGCAGGGGGTGGCGGGGGGGGCAGACAGTGAGGGGGTACCAAGACGGGGGGGGGGGGCACCTGGGGGGGCCCATAGGGGGTTCCCCGGGGGGGGGGGGGGGGCAGGGAAGGAGTACCCAAGGGGGAGGGGAACACGGGACCCCCGGGGGGGGGGGGCAGCACTCAGGACGGGGGGGAGGGGGCACAGGGGGAACCTCCTGGGGGGCACCCAGGGGACACCCCCCTCCTGTCTCCCCACAGGACTGAGCACCCCGAGCCAGGCAGGGCCCCCGCCTGTCCCCCATCCCTCCATGTCACCCCATCCCCCCCTCCAGCCCCTCACCCCAATAAACACCCCCCTGAGCTTGTCACCGCGGGGCCTGTGACATCTGGTGGGAGGGGGGCTTGGGGACACAGGCAGCATCGGGGGCGGGGGAAGATAGCAACCATCACCCCTGGGTGGCACCAGGGGACACAGGGCACTGGGGGTGGCACTAGGGGACACCCATGGCAGAGGTGGCAGTAAGGGACAGGGGACACCCACAGCAGATGGGTGGCACTTGGGGACACAGGGCACCCGGGGAGGGGGTGGCACCATGGGACATGGAGCACTGGGGGTGGCACTAGGGGACACCCACAGCAGAGGGCTGACACTGGGGGACACTGGGCACCTGGGGAGGGGGTGGCACCAAGGTAGAGGGGGACACCCAGGGCAGACGGGTGACACTGGGGAGCACATGGTCCCCAGGTGGCACCAGGGGACACTCACGGCAGAGTGGTGACACAGGGCACCCGGGGAGGAGGTGGCACCAGGGGACACCCACGGCAGAGGGGTGACACAGGACCCCAGGTGGCACTAGGGGACACCTCAGCCACCCCCCATGACGCCCTGGGAGACACTGACCCCCCCCCAGGTGACCCTGCTGTCACCATGACACCCCCCCCCCCACAGGTGGTGCAGGTGCCAGCAGTTTATTGGGGTGGGGACATCCAGGGGTGTCACTTGTCCCCTCCAACACAGAGGTCACACGATGGCAGCAGGATAGTGGCGGGTACAGATGTGTCCCCAGCTGTTGTGGTGACACTGCCAGGGCAGGGACATGGGGACAGCCACGTGTCCCTCTGTCACGGACACGGTGACAGGACAAGGCCATATGTGTCCCCTCTGTCACCAACGTGGTCACAGCAATGGCAGCAGGACACAGCCACGTGTCCCCTCTGTCACCAACGGAGCAATGGTGTCAGGACAAAGCCACACATCCTCTCTGTCACCAATGCTATCACACAGATGGCACGAAGATGAAGCCATGTGTCCCTTTTGTCACTGATATGGCCGCGGCAATGGCAGCAGGACACATGCGGTGACAGGACACAGTCGTATGTCCCCTCTGTCACCAATGGGGCCACAGTGACGGTGTCAGGATGAGACGACATGTCCCCTGTGTCACCAACGGGGTGATGGTGTCACGATGAAGCCATGTTGAAGAGCCACATGTCCCCAGTCACCAAGGTGGCCACGGTGATGCCACCACTGTCCTGGCCATGGTGACAGGATGCTCCCACGTGTCCCCTCTGTCACCAGGGTAGCTGCAGCGTCACAGCGAAGCCTCGTCCAGCAGCCACGTGTCCCCTCTGTCACCAATATGGCCATGGCACTGGTGTCACCAGTGCTGCCACGGGTCCCCTGTGTCACCGCAGCAACTGGATGTCCCTGTGTCCCCTCAGGCTCGTGTCCCCTTCCCCTCCCGCAGCCGCTGCTTCAGCTCTGCCATCGCCTGCCGCTGGGGGGGACACAGGTCAGGGGACACAGGTTCAGGGGACACAGGGACACCAGGAGTGTACCCAGGTGTGGGGGTGTCCTCTGTGTCCCCTGTCCTGCCCTCAGCGTGTGGGGGTGGGGACACCAGGGGGATGCTGGGGACACCAGGGAGACGTTGGGGATCGTGGAGACAGGGGGAGATGCTGAGGGCACCAGGGGGGACATTGGGGACATCAGGAGAATGGTGGGGATATGGCGGGGGGATGTTTGGGACACTAGAGGTGCTGGGGACATCAGGGGGGATGTTGGGGACACTGGAGGTGCTGGGGACACCAGGGGGGATGTTGGGTGTTGAGGACATGGTGGGGGGATACTGGGGACACTGGATGTGGTGGGGACATGGCGGGGGGATGTTGGGGACACTGGGGGTCACTTACCCGGTTGGGGTCATCCGGAGGAAAAATCTCCCTCTGGGAAAGAGAAGGGGAGTCAGCGGGGAGGGGCTCAGCGGGGTCAACAGCATCGGGGGTGGGGGGTGGGTGTGTCAGCGGGATCAGGCCAGCAGGGTCAGTGGGGGGGGGGGGGTGTCGGGGGGGGGGGCAGCGGGGTCAGTGAGGTCAGCGGGGGGGTGTCAGTAGCCCCCCACCCCCACCTTGCGCTGCACCACGTGGCGCTCGAAGTACTCGGCCTGGTTGGAGACCCAGAAGATGCCAACGGGGAAGGACAAGTAGAGCAGCATCTGGGGACAGGGACACTGTCACCCCCAACCTCCCCGGGACCCCGGCCGGCACCCCCCCTCCCCCCAGCAGGTGGGGGCGGTGTCACCTGGCTGAGGGCAGGAGGGTGGCACCTGGGCTGGCATAGAGCCAGCATCCCCAGCCCCTACCGCCGTCACCCGTGCTGGGGGTCCCCAGTGTCCCCGTCCTCCCCGCCGTCACCCATGCTGGGGGTCCCCAGTGCTCCCCCCAGCCCCCCTGCTGTCCCTCATGCCAGGATGGCCCCAGCGTCCCCCCCACACTGTCCCGCCGCTGCCCCCCGCCATGCTCCAGGGTCCCCCAGGCCAGGCCCCCGCTGCCCCCCGGGGCCAGCGCCCCCACCACCACCCCCAGGGCCGGTACCCGCCCCTCAGCTGCCCGCCCCCCCGGGGCCAACGGCCCCCCAGCCGCCCCTTACTCCCTCCCCCCGGGGCCAGTACCACCCCCCCACCCCGGCCAATACACCCCCCACTACCCCCCGGGGCCGGTACCCATCCCCCGCTGCTCCCCTGGGGCCGGTACGCCCCCTCATTGCTCCATAGGGCCGATACCCCCCCAGAGCCGGTGCCCACCCCCCACTTTCACCCCCCCAGACCAGTACGTGCCCCCCGAGTCAGCCCCCCAGGTACCCGCAAGATCTCCAGCTTCACCCCCATGGCACCTCCTTGACCGCAGCACTTCCGCTTTCCCACCACTGAACACAGCGGCCGCCCATTGACCGAGCCCTCAGCACCGCAGACCTCCCGTTGGCTTAGAGGAGTGCGGAGGAGGGGCAATGCCCTGAAAGGCGGGAGCGACGGCCAATGAGAGCACGGAAAATCAGCGCGGGGGTGGGTGGGAGAGCGGAAGTGGCGTCATAGTAGCCCGCCGAGAAAGATGGCGGAGCGGGAGGAAATGGCGGTTGCGGCCGAGGCGCCGGAGCGGGAGGAGCCGCTGGAGCCGGAGCGGGAGCCGGAGCGGCCACCGGAGCCGGAGCTGGAGCGGCCCGAGCTCTGCTTCGTGAGTTCGGGGGGCTCGCCCCCCCCCCCCCCCCCCCCCCCGCGCCCCTGGCCCTCCCCGTCCTTGTCACCCCTCACTCTTGTCACTCGCTGGTCCCCCGTCCCCTCACCCTCGCTCTGTCCTCGTCCCCCACATCCCCCGTCCCCCGCCATCCTCGCGCCCTGTCTCTGTCACCCCTCATTCTGGCTTTGCGTCCCTATTGTCCCTTGTCCCTATCATCCCTCTCTTCTCACTCCCTGTTGCCATGTCCCCCCCCCCTTTGCCCTGTCCCGCGTCCCCACGCCCCACGTCCCCCCTCACTCCACGTCCCTGTTCCCCTTGTCCCTGTCACTCCTCAGCTCTTCTAACTCCCTGTCCCCACGTCCCCTTGCCCTTGTGCAGTTCCCCTCCCTGCACCCCTGGCCCGTCTCACGCCCCCCCATCCCCCCTCACTCCACGTCCCCATCCCTCCCGGTCCCCGTGCCCCCCATCCCCCCTCACTCCACGTCCCCATTCTCCTTCATCCCTGCTTCCTGTCCCCATCACTCCTTCTTCTGGCTCTGTGTCCCTATTTTCCCTTGTCCTTGTCACCCCTCACTCTTCTTACTCCTTGTTGCTATGTCCGCTCACCCTTGCCCTGTCCTGCTTCCTGTCCCTCCTGGTCCCTGTGCCCCCCCGTCCCCCCTCGCTCTGCATCCCTGTCCCTCTCATTGCTCGTTCTGGCTCTGTGTCCCTGTTGTCCCTTGTCCCTGTCACCTCTCACTCTTCTCACTCCTTGTTGCCATGGCCGCTCACCCTTGCCCTGTCCTGCTTCCCCCGCCCGCCCCCATTCCTCCTGGTCCCTGTGCCCCCCTGTTCCCCCTCCTTCCATGTCCCCATCCCCCTCCATCCTTGCTCCCTGCTCGTTCTGGCTCTGTGTCCCTGTTGTCCCTTGGCCCTGTGCCCCCCTCACTCTTCGCGCTGCCCGCAGGAGGAGGAGGACGTGCAGCACGAGGAGGAGATCCTGCGCAACCCCTTCTCGGTGCGCTGCTGGCTGCGCTACACCCAGGCGCGGCAGAAGGGGCCACGCCACCGCCTCAACCTGCTCTTCGAACGTGCCCTCCGCGAGCTGCCCGGCAGGTGGGGGACACGGGGACCCGGGGGCTACCTCACGGGGCAGGGGTGGGGACACAGGGGTGCTGTGGGCATAGAATGGGGACTGGGGG
>NC_051199.1:2369514-2504142 GCF_015220075.1 Falco rusticolus
TTCCAGCTTTTAGCCGTTCCCCAAAAAACCTTTGGACTGGGAGGCATGCAGAGGTACTCGGAGATGTATTTCTGGCATGTATTTGCGTCTGAGTTACTCCTCATGCAGATTCTAGGGTATGCAGAAAAGCTTCGGTTGCTGCTGCAGTCTTGAGGCAGGGCGGTTTCATGGGTGGAAGGGGCAAATGGCAATCATTTAGCTTGACCTCCTGCCTTCTGGTAATTAGCTGCTAATAACTGTGCCTTACCCCTGCCTTGCAGCTTCTCACATGTTGATTCTTTTCTGGTGGTTGGATTGCAGAAACGAAGCAAGAAAATTAGAAATGGCTTGTCCTCCTATCAAGGTCAATATTGTCTTCATTAATATATTTTCCAGTCTTTGAAGGGTTAAGAGTTCCTAAGACACATATCTTCTTTTCCTTCTCTTTTGTGGATTTTCCAGATGATTTGGTGCTAGGACACTTTCCCTGAAAACCAGCCTTACTTTTTTCTGATTGAGCGCTATCCAAAACAAAAATTCTTCCTTCTTTTGCAAACTTGTTTTTCAAATATTGATAACGTACATTTCCAGCCTCCTGCAGTCATCACTAAACCAAATGGTATATATTTTGCTCTTCATGGATCAGTCCTCAAGGCACAAATCACTTTTGTCACTCTTCTCTGAACTCCCTCCAGTTTGTCAGTATCTTCCTAAAACCGGTGTGCCCAGAGCTGAGCACACATTGTCAGCTCATGCTCACCGTTCTCTGCTACTGTGAATGAACAAATTGATCTTTTTGTGAGCACATGGATATGACAAAGTGTATCAACAATCGAAAAAAATTAAAAAAGGGTTTACAAAGCTGATTTGGATGTGGGGAGGTTGCTGGCCTTCATGTCCTGTCCTTGTAGAAACAGATAACGCCAGCTTACAAGAGCAGCGTACTGCTCTGTTGTATGCCATTATCACCTGCTATTTCCCAGGGGGTAGTGATGGGATCATGATTATTTTTTTTTTTTTTACTGGATGATGGAACATGAAAGACACTTGACCCTCTTCATAGATGCAGTTTTTTCAGTGAATAACTCTTCTTGGCTCCAATTAATTTTGACACCAGAGTAAATCTGTCAACAGTGGAAACATCTACGGGAGTTGTGATAGGGTTAGATTTTCAAACGAAGGTGACAACTGCAAGAGGTCCCTATGGCCTTCAGGATTCCTTTTCATATGCAGAACAGCTCTGAAAGTGTGAGCTGTATGTCCTTAGGAATGTATGGAAGTAAATCCAGAAATACGCAGACAAGAAGGTGCTACAGTTAATGTCTCCTTCCCACATGAGGGAAGTTTGGAGTATCCCTTCAGTTCTTTGCCCTTATCTGGGCACAATTTCTCTTCTCCACTGAGTTTACTTGTGCTGAAAGCTTCTGCTCACAATGAGGAGATCTTTCATATATTTTGGGAACTTGAAGGCACTGCCTTGCTCCCACTGATGTCAAATGAACACCTTGTCTCTCATCCCGCTAGAACATGATTTTGTGCTTCACTTGGAGTCATAGGCAATCCCGAATGCAGAAAATGGTGATCTGCAATGTGTTTCTTGGTCAGTTACATGCCAGCTGAAGAAGAACTTGAGGGTCTTAGCTGAGACTTCATATTTAACATCACTGAGACCTAGACCAAAGGGGGATCCACTCTAATCACATCCTCAGGTCATGTCAGAGAGTCTTTTGCATCAGCCTGGCTCCTCTCTCAATTGAAGAGGTCAGATTTCCTTTGGACAGTGGCATTCAGACCTGGGGCCCTCACAGCTCTCTTCTTTCCCCAGTACCCTATAGGTTTCTGCCTCTGAAAAACACTTAGCATGTCTGACTTTGTGCTGATATTGTATTATGACAGGTTGCCCTTTGTGCACAATCCCATCAACTGCAGCAACTTCATATCTCTAATACCGGTAAGTTTTTATGCTCAGCACTGGCTTGATATTTTCTTTGGTCATCCATGTAGAATTACTTTCCCCAAACTGTTGTCAACTTGGGTCATTTTGTGTTACTTGTTTGAACTTGTCAAATTTCATTTCAGACATGGGTAGTACTTGACTCATATTTATTTCAAACTCCTCTTCCTGCAGTTCATTGCTTTCATTATTTATAGGTGTTCTTGAAAGCGTATCTGCTAAGCTCCTTACTGGGCCTGTATTTCACATTTAATGAGTACTTTTGCAATTTCATTACATTTTTCTGAAGTCCAGGTGGCTCATTGTACAATGGATTTTGCTCTGTGGCTCCTAGTGCTTTATGGTCTCTTTCTACCTTGATTGAATTCTTCCCATAAACATATTCATGAAAATACTCATGATCTAAAACAATCGCCAGTACTTGGTTTTGAGCACGGGCATAACTTCTGGTATGTTTTAGCCAGTGGCTCAGATATCATCTTGCAAGACAGCCATGACCAAAATAACCTTGCATTAGCTCAGGTTTTAAGCTCCCTGTTAACCTCGGAATGTTCCAGGGTTGATGCTTCTCTGACAGTTTCTCTTTATACCAAACCTTATTATATTTTCAGTTATCTTTGAGTTGTTCTGGACTATCTGCAAGGAACATTCTGCAGTGCTCCTTCACTGTGAGAAAAAAAGACATTAGTTTACCTGGACCTCTTTTCAGGGGGAAATCATTATGTTCAGCATTTGTGCCAAGCCTTGCACAAGAGCCTTGGTCAGTGAGTAACTCTCCGTCATTGCTGCAATGCCGATATTATTAACAGGAAAACCAGTACCGATGTTCTCATGAATTCCCAAAAAGCCTCCGAGTCAGAGGTTTTCAACGATGGCCTGAGCTTTTCCTGGAGCTGGCAAGCTCTTTTACTATTGCATACTTCTACCTGCCTTAATTCATCTGCCCTCATCTGGCTAATTGCAAAAGCGCTACTGAAGAACACGAGCATTTTTGTGTTCTTGGTGCTCATGGTCACCCTAAACATCAGATCTTCTGCTGATGTTTCAGTCTTATCTTATTTCTCTGAGATCTAGGCACTACATGTTAGCACTGAGACTACCCTACAGGGGTGTTTGCTTGCATCTCCTAAAAGAATTATTGAGCAAAAAAGTATGCATCTTTTCCATCAACGTTACTCAGCTTCCTAGTATGAAAATCCTCTTGAATTTGGAAGCCTAGACTTGCACACTGCAGCCATTTCTGCAGGCTTCCTTTACGTGTTGCACTGAGGTTATTTTGATTTATTTAAATCTTTATTTACTTGTTTTAGCAAAAGTGACCATCTTCTATTGACCAAGTTGGTTAATATCTGCATACACTCGGTACGTCTTCTTTTGCCACCCCTCAGGTTCAGCTGTTCTTTTGTCTTTCGTTGTCAGTGTGACTTGACATGGTGTGTAACTTTTATGGAACTATAGCAGTAGTTTTCAATGTTATGACCAGTGGCATGACTTGGGTCCCTCTCTTTGTCACTAAATGCGTTGAGAAAATGTGTTTCTGAGAGCCTTCCTTGGCTGGTCCCCCATGCTAGTCTCTGTATGTCCATCAATCCGTTTCCATGCAAATTAATCACAGTCTGTGGCACTTTTATCAGCTGCCTGTTGGTCTGTGGAGCAATGTGTTTCATGCTGTCGGCAAAATCCAGAAGGATTGAGAAATTCTCGTTTTAAACCTGGATTAATTTCAAGGTGAGAAGATCTTCCAAACGGAGAATCTCCTGGAGGTCAGCAACTCTGGTGGAGTTGTAGGGGTGACTGGCCGTCGGTCTCACGCAAAGTCCACCTGGAAGTTTCACGGCTGCACCCAAGGGTGGACAGGAGAAGGGAAGGGTCTGCACAACTGGTGCATCTGGATCTATCACTGACCTTGGTCAGAGCAGGGGGAAATTGCCTTGAAGGACTAGGAGTTCACATGAGGTCTCTGGGTAGTCTGGAGCCTGAGTTAACACCAGAACACACCTAGAGCCTCTGACCTGCCTTGAAGCTGGATAAATTCTCCTGCCTTTGGGCTCCTGCAGCCAGCTTTTCACTCCAAAGGGATTCGTTTGTTCCGCTGCTCCTTTTCCCTATGACCACATATGCAAGAAAGACCTTTCCAGGTCTCCCACCCTCCAAATCCATGCCATCCTCCCATGCCAAGCCCTCCCAGGGAGAAAAGCAGAGCCACCAAAACAAAGGTAAAACATTTCAGTGGAAGATTTCTCCAGCAGGCAGCCTCTTTCCCCAAAAGCAGAATGCACCAAAGGACGGAGCAAGCAAACATTTTTGTTAAAAAAAGTCCGTATGTGTATCATAAGCATTTAAAATGGCTGGGAAATTCTTGCTTTTTGGGAGTGACCAGTTCATTGCTTTGCTAAGTATCTTTCTAAGCCACCTCTTGTCAGAAGAAGAGAATAAATGAAAAGAGAGAAAGAGAGAGAGAGAGAAAAAGACCTTTGCATAGCTTGAGCCTTTGTGCCGTGCATTCAGACTGATTTGTACCCTTTGTAGTCTTAATTATTTGTGAGAGCAGGATAACAGGAGTACCAAGCTCACCCATTATTTCCTGCATAAAAAAAGGCACACAGAAGCCGCTGATCGGTTTTGAATTAGCAAACATGATACTAAAAAAAAAAAAACGGGGGGGGGGGAGAGGAGAGAGAGAGCGCATAAAAAAAATTCATTAATATCATCAGGGATTAGGAGGCTGATTAAAGTGTAGCTGTTAGCGTATGCAAATGAGCGATAGGCATTTATCAGAGCCTGTGCAAGCTGTCTCAGAGCTGTAAAGCCCACGTATGTTTTTCAGCTGATTAAAACAGTTTTAAGTTCTGGAGGATTTTTTTTTTTTTGAGAGAATAAAAAAAATTAAAAAAGCCACCATCATCTATCCTTTTCCTTTTGGCTAAATTCCTCTAAGTGCACTCCAACCATTTCCACTTGAATGCACTCACTCTCTCTCTCTTTTTCTCTTTCGGGTAATGAGAGTTTGGGAAGGAAATGAATGCAAACTAAGCACGAGGCTTGCAACAGCTTTCTCTGCTTCCTCGTGAACTTCCAGAAAGAGGCCGTCGGAGGCTGCACCCCAGCAGCATCTCTGAAACGTGACTGCGCTGCAACCCGGCCAGGCTCAGGCCCTGGGGAGAAGAGATGGGCTGGTGGCTCTTCTTCATCAGCTTCATCATGGTTTGGGACCTCGCTTTGAGCCCTGCCTCACTTTGCTCATGCTGGGATGGTATGGGAGGCTCCATCCGCACCGCTCACCAGCCCCTCTCCCTGTTACAAAGCGGCGTATGGCTTAGCTTGCGAGGGATGTAGAGAACAGACAGAGGAGGAAGGTGAGAGAGGGATGAAGCTAGTCCATGCAGACATAACCAGATTTCTTTTTTCTGCATCCCGTGCCCTATTGGATTTGGCTGTTCCAACACAGATTTGCTGAAGAGACCGTTTGCGGCTGGCTTTGTCCTGGGGTCCCCAGGCGAAATCCCCCAGAAGGGATTTTTCAGAAGACAGTGGCTAAATGTGACACTTCCCAGACACCTCAGAAGGGTTGTTTAACACAGACACCTAAATCTGTGCTGTCTTCTGCAAACTTGGGTCAGTTAGTCTTCATCTCCAGCACCTCCAAGGAGGAGCCAGTAGTAACACACACCGAAATGTCCCTCTGTTATTGCTAACAGTAGGACTTAGCGTAACCATTCATCAACACCACGTTCAACTTTGGCTTCCCTGGGATATGGTCTCTTGTACATAATCTAAGCATTCTTTTTTTGTTACTTATCAGAGATCATTTCTTAAGGCCCTGGGCAGTTCAGGACCATTGTTGCTCCTCCACGTGTGTTCATTTGGGAAGGCAATTTCACAGCCTTGGGAGGCAACAGCAGTGGCTTTGGCAGACTGCTTTTGAAGTGAGGTGACTGGCTGAGGGGAGTGAACTACTGGAAGACATTCTGGAAATGCCCTACATCTGGGAAAATCATGGGGGAAGTGGATAAGGACTGTTTTATGTGGTTTACCACATGAATCCAAAATTTGCCACATGGATCTTCAACTTACTGCATACGTGGAGTATGCATCATGGCAAAGCATCACTCGAAAGAGCAGTCCCAGCTAAGAGTCTGCCAGCTTTTCTGTTATAAACCAACAATGGTATTTAAAGTGGTTATAACTTTGCTGTAAAATTTTGCTCTGTTGAAAACTTGGCAAACGAGGTCCTTGCCCAACAGCAATTTTTTTGTTGTTGTGTATTTGGAAGTAAATCAGCTTGACCATTTATGTTTTAAAAGATTACTTCTTTTGAGTCCCAGTCTCTCATTTCTTGGGCTGGCAAAGCTCTCGGCACTGCAGGGAGAATGCATCCAGCATAGAGGAAGGGCTTTGTGCCTGTCATTGAACAGCGACCCCTTCGAATAATTGGGGAAGCACTTTGGCAGGTCCTGGACTGAGTCCCATCCCATATAACCCCTGCAGAAGCCTGGTTATTCATTGCTATTTCATACCATTCATTACCAACCCATCCAAGAACAGGGAGAAATTTTGTGTCTGGGTGGAAAATAGCAAACCAAGAGAACAGGGCCAGCTTTGGAAATAGCTTGTGAGTGACTCAGTAAACCACAGTGATGATAACACAACTGTGCTCAGCACAGTGTTTGTCATGTGAATGGCAGTAAGTCCTTGTGGGTGCAGCTGGGATGAATGCAGCAGAACCCAGCAGCAGGGCCACTGGGACGCACAGTTGCCTGTATGGTGGGATGGGCACAGTCATGCTGAGACTTAAACTGCTCAAAGGGTGCTGCTGAGAATGGCTACCCAGCAAGGCTGAACTTGTGGTGCCAACAGATAGGTCAAAACAGTGTCCAAAAGCAGGGCAAAGCAACACACTTTGAAAAATACAAGGGAAACCAGTTAGCATGAAGGAAAACAAGGCAGCTCCAAGCAGGCATCTTGAAGTATATCAAACAAAAAGGCAAAAGGGTGGCTAAGATATCCTGTGGTGTTGGATGGATGGATGAAGATCCGCTGTTTAGAAGTGGACTTCAGACAGGAAGAAGTGATTGACAGCATCAGTAGAGAGTAAGCTGCCAGAGCAGGACTGTTCCTTCTCAGTATTTGACTCTGCAGGTATCCCATAGTGAGTAGGATAATCAGCTCTGGACGCTGCTGACCTTCAGAAGAGGGGAACTGGACACCACCCTGGTGAATAACATTGGGATCAGCAAGTGCAAGGTAATGCCCTGGAGGGAGGGAGAGCTGGTGTCTTGTAGCCGTGCCAAGCCTGCTCATCCCCTGCCTTGGTGTCTATGCCCAAGCTTTGGCCCTATTCAACCCAATCTGAACCAACAGAGCCCAACCTGGTTCTATTCATTCTCTTCTGACCAAGTCTTCCTGACTCAGCAGATCACTAACCAATTTTGCAGACAGTCTGTGTAATAATTTTCTGCTCGGAAGCCTTTCCAGAACAGTTCCGTGACAGCATTAACTTCTCTGAACTTTTTCCAGGTCTTCTGTGGGACCCTGTGAAATGGGAGCAGATCTGCCCGATGGCTCATGATGCAGGACTGGTACGGGATCACTGCAACGCTCTCTGCTTTATTCTCTATTCCTTTTCTAATGACAAAAAGGAGCAAGAAACCATGACTTGTTTTTTGTTGTTTTTTTTTTTAAAAAGCCATAAATGGTGACAAATGTGACATTGCCACTGCTGAGTGTGGGCTCCCAGCTTGAAGCTGGTGTGAAGTTCTGGTTGTGCCACATCCAAAATGACACAAGGAAATAACAAAGGCTTAAAGACAGGCAATACAAATACTTCCAAGTGTGGCTAGAGTGACAATAACGTCTCTGTTTTTTCCCAGGAGAGAATGAATAGAAAATTAAACTACTGTAATAAACAGCATAAAGAAGGTCAAGCAGGCAATCAAATTTATTTTTTAGACAATTACAACAGTGTCTCATTCAAAGGGACACTGAATAAACTTGAAAGGCAACAGAACTGAAACTGATAAAAAGACACTTTTGTGAGCAATTCATACGTAGCTCAGGGAATTCATCGCCCCAAGATACTGCTGCAAACAAGTTCTCCAGTTACGTTACCCAGGAAAAAAGCCATTAAAAAAGATATAAACCTCCATGTTCTAGGACTTGAGGAGGCTTATTCCACAGTAGTCTGTCCTGGCTGTTTCTGCATCTCCTTCCAGCATCTTGGGGGGTAAAGGGACACTGGTGGCAGACACTGGTGTTGTTCAAAGCATGTCTGGCTGTTCTTATCTCCTGGCATCTGGAGATTTCCATAGTGCAGCTGGCTCTCTGAGAGATGGCACCATGTGCTGCTCCGGTGGAGCTGGCAGGAGAAGAACATTTCGTGTTAATGAGAAAACTGGGAGTGTTAATTTCCCCTGGGGCTGGATGCGTGTTTCAGGACAGAGTGCTCTAAGCAGTTGTTCCCACACTGGGAAAGGAGGTGCATTGTGGGGTGACAAGGGATGCGGTGTGACCACAAAGCAGAGCTGGAGCTGGGAAGACAAACACTCTTTCCCACCTAACTTGGGTCACCCTGATCTTTGGATGCAGGATGTAGCATGGTCCAAATGGGTGCCCCAACTAACCATAACAACACCTGAAATTTTTTTTTAGCTTTTCATTCAAATTTAAGCAAGTCAAACCCTAGCTGGGTGGCAGGGAATGGAGAATCACACAAAGGGTTTTTGGAGAGGCCCATGGAATCCCCTGCTCTATCTGCTGTGCCTGGGGGTGTAGCTCTGTGAAGACAACCCAAAACGATGAAGAATGGTTTCCAGGCAGGGCTGGGGGAACTTCTGCATGGGAAATGAACTACAAAGAGGCTGAGCACACCATCTGCAGACCACCTTGCCATTCCCAATTGTGCATTGAAGGAAGCAAACAAAATAACATGGAAATAGTACCGAACTGGGGTCCTTCTGTCCAGGCTTAGGTGTGAGAAAACAAACAGCCTAATGAGGGCATTTAGCAACTTCTTCGTCTTTAACCTTATGACATTTAACTTTTTTGGGTGTGTACCTGCATGGAGTCCTCAGGTAAAAGACATATGCAAATAGCTAGTTTTATAATTGTTTGCAGAACACAAAGTGTCTCCTCCCTCAAGCTACAGCTGTGAAATTTTTGCAGCTTTTTACTTGCAACCGAAAGTTATAAGCCTCCTTTTTTCTGGTGTTAAATAAAAGCAATCAAGCTATTCTGAACCACGCTGTTTCAGTGTAGCCATTCGACAGAGCAGGTCATGAGCCACCCAGTTGAAGCTGCGGTTGCCCATCTGCGAAGGACGATGCCTGAGTTTCCGAGGGACCTCGGGGCAAATTTCCTTCTGCTGATCTCCTTGACAAGGCAGTACGGAGGCATGAGCAGCTGCTGAGACAGGACAGAAGAGCTGTGCAAGAAGAAATACAGCTCAACTCCTAAGCATTTTTGGACCTCTCCAAAGGCTGGCTGCAGTCTCGTGGAGCTGACAGATGAAATTGGAGTCCAAGATGTATTGCAGTCATTCCGCCAAGGAAGTGCTAACAACAGGAAACACAATGCAAATATAATCGAGGTCATCAGCCCCTTTTCCTTGCATAAGTACTTAAATATGTGCTCGTATCGCAGTTACTTAACTGTAATTGCTCAGGGCAAATGCGATATCAGGTCTTTACGGTGGCTGAGCATGTATTCTTCCTTCAGGTTATATATTGGTTTCTTTGGGCGTGCCCTGTAAATATTTACGCACCTCCAGTCAACGGGCTGGTGTGTTTATTCAAAGACATGACAATTAATATGCAGGGGAAGGAGTTTTCAAAGCTCCTTACAAATGTGGCGTTACTTGCGCAGTCGGTATAGGGGACAGTGACAGGTGCTGGTAAGGAGTGGGTGGCACATCCAAAAGATGCCACTCTTGTGGAGGGTTCTGAATAAACTTTTTTCTTTGCTTTAGTTGGGGAAATCCTACTTTGAGCAACTGCCGAGTGATGTTAGAATCGCCACCCTTGAAAAGACACAGATTACTGGCTGATGCCACTGAACGTTCTCTCACACCACTGCCAGATGGCCTCCTTGGTCCTCCAAACCTCATAGCTATTTTCAGCCCCCTTGCAGCTGGCCAGGGGGTGGCCATCTGTGGCACCGATAGAGTTAATAAAGATGAGGCGATCATTTTTACAGCTAACTGTGCTACAGCGGGACAACAGAGATGCTAAAGAATATTTACTAAAAGGCAGAACACTTGTTTAAAAAAAAAATAATATCCAAGCACACATAATTACCACAGCATATCATGCTTTCATTTTGCAGCTTTCTTGATAACTTCTGGCACAGCTCTCTGGCAGAGAGAGCGTGGGTGAGTGAACAAGCCATCCGTGCATCCTTTCCCATCCTTGATGTGCCAAGGAATTGGATACAGCCCCAGCTGAAGCTTTATTCTTGGTTTAATGTGCAGATGCAACTGGCATACTTATGTTTTTCCTGAAAGCATTGTATCATCCAGACCAGGTCAGAGGGACCAGCTATTGAAGGACAGGGTGAAGAGGGCTTCTTCGGAGTATGTTATGTTGGTGCAAGCCATGATGTGCACCTCCCTTCTCCCTTGCACCTGCCTTGTTGGGTAGAGTTGCTCACCAGAGGGGCTTGTCTCTCGCCTTTGCCACTGGAAGAAAATGATGCCTAGAGGTAAGACACACACTTTTCAAAGTCAAAGAGTGAGGCATCTCAGCCTAAATGCATGCTGACTTTTTCTGACTATCACTAAATTCTTGTGCTTATTCATTTTCTTTTGCCTTTTTAAATAAGAAGTTTGTTAAGGGACATCCACATCTTCTTCCCACAATTTCTAGGCTCCTGAGGGATTCTGCCTGATCTACGCTGACACAGGTGAGGAAAGGCAATGGCCCAGACTAAATGTCTGCATGGATCTAGGGCTTGACCACGATCCACAAAGGGAACACCCAGCTCTGGAATCCGTCTTCAGCACACCCATTTCTTGTTATTTTTCACCTCTTTCTGGCCCTATTTTGTTGCACAGGGAAATCCTTGCAGCAAGATTGCAGGTGACAACATGTCCCCATGGGAGCTATCAGGGATAGGGAACGAAGTATGGTGCCAGAAAGCTGTGCACGGTCCCGAGTCACTGGGGAACACGGCAGAAGTGCCTCACCAGGCTGTGTGGTGGTCTGGACATGAATGGAGGTTTGGATGGGATGTTGTCTCTTTCTGAGCTTTAGCTGATGCCGCAGGGAGATCAGTTGGGTTGCAGCTGCTGAGTTTCTGGTGTTAAAGATCAGGTTTCTGTAATATGGTAGAGCTCAGTTCAGCTTGTTTGGAGACATGTGCCTGCTTTTCAGATTGTATAAGTGTGAAATAAAGCTCCTGACCCTTCCATGAATGTTTTCTGCTCTCTCAGAGACTGCCTTCAGCAATTCTTTCAGCAGTGCAGTTGCTTGAAGAGTTTATTTCAGAAATGGGAAGATGTTCGTAAGCATTTGCAAGAACTGCTCCAGTTTCTACCTTGGTGGAGGGGCTGGGGGGTTGCAGGGGCACCCACAACTCAACAACATCTCCTATGTCATTATCCTGCTCCTTTATCGATCCCAGCAGGTCCATTGCAGAAGACATAGGCTCTTCAGGGAGGAAATTGCCATCTGTGTGGATGTCAATAGAGCCCAGCAAAAGCCTGGGAACAGGGACCAGCTTTACCCTTGTTCACAGGTGGGCAGCACAGTCCTGGGGAGATGGGGCTGTTCGATGCCAGCTCTGGGGCAAAAGCCAGTGCTAAGCTGAGACGGCTTTTGCGCCTTCCCCAACAGATGATCCTTTCTCACTTGAAATGCCTCTTTCAGCTAATACATGTTGCAAATAGTTTAGCTCTAGTTTTGCTGTATGGTCTTTTACAAATTCAATTACAAACCCTCTTTTCTTGCCACAGTTGGAATTGTTCTTAGCCTAATATCATGTTTGTCAGGGTTTTGTTTTGTTCTCCTTGCAGCCCAAGATGTCCTTGTTCTAAAGTCATCTCCTCTGCCTCATGGCCCTGCTACCTTTGCGTGGAACACTTCTGCTGCTCTAAAGATACCAAAAGGTTTTAATTACAATTAAGCCAAGTCATTTCTACAGTTTCTAGCTGTAAATAAACAGCCTGTTTTGGATAATGGAGGTAATGGTTTGCATTTCAACTCTACTTCTAACCTCTGATTTGTGCTTGTAATATTTTATGTGGTTAAATCAATTTTTTCTGCCATTGAATGTAGCCTTTCTTTTTCTTTTTTTTTTTCCTTTTTTTTTTTTAATCTCAGTTCTAAAGCATGTGTTTCATCATATCCTTGTTACCCAAGGACACGCCTGCTGTAGTTAGACTAGACTGTAGTCATGCTCTTTTTCAGAGGGGTCTGGAATTGTTAGAAGAAATTTTTGTTGTTTTCTCCTCTTGGTGTCAAAGAAAGCAAACGTTACCCGTTTATTAAAATCCAGGTAAAAATAAGAGATGTCAAAAGATAACCATCTGAGACAGTGAAGTGGGATGCATTTTGTGAGTTATAGTCTACGAGCTACATGCACTGAGACAGTACAGTAGCGTGTGACTGCACAAAAAATCGGGTGGGCAGGAGGGGACCCTCGGGCTGCCTGACCTGTTTGCGGCTGCCAGCAGCAGCTAGCACAGAACCTTGCTCTCGAAGGAAGGTGATGGAGATGCCCCTGGGCACACGCAGGTGTGTGCAAACTTTCTTCTTGTGAAGGCTCAGCCCTTGCTCTCTGGGTAAAGGCAGGTTTTCCTCTCCCCACAGATGCTTGGTTATACTCAAAACAGTGAGCAGCTTATTGAAAGGGGCCTCTTCACAATGTGAGGAGCGGCTTTTGGATGTGGATGTATTTTCTGAAGATAAAGCGTGGCTTGTGCGCTAGGCTGAGGACACATCTGTTTTGGGGTCACAACCCTTCTGTACGGCCTTAGTCACCTCCAGGCTACAAGCAGGCTATGAGACTGCCCGCTGGCTGACTGCTGTGCCTTATGCTTTTAAACACACTCTTTTAATTTCGGAGTTGCTTTAAACGTGCTTTACTAGGGCAAAGTAACTTTTCTAGGTAGGGAACTAATTGTGATTATTTCAGCGTATCGGAAATATAATATGTATCATCAGTACAAACCAACTTAAGCCAGCCAAGGAGTTATCATTATAGAGTATTTTCATTTAGGTCACTTAAAGCCTTGATTAATTAAACACTGCTATGTGATTTCTTTCTAAGGTTTAATCCACAATCCAGATTTTTGATTAGAATGTATACAATTTCAATCAGCTCCTCACAGTGACCACACTGCGATTTTAAAAACAGTCCTCAGATTTCATTGCCGTTGCCTTGAATTGTTCTTCATTGTACATTGCCTAAATTGTCCTTTGAATCCTGCCTCAATCGTTACCCCAGCACCCTGCACCAAATTTAAAACATCTGCATTTTCTGTTTCACTCTGCTGCTGCACCCTCCTGCCTGTTATTGTTTTGCACATGAGCAAAGCCTCAACTTGAGCCTGGGAGGAGGAGGGAGGAGGGGATGCTGCACATCCAGTCTGGAGGGGTGGCATATGAACTTCAGCCCTGGATGACATTATATTAATTCATACATTTCTGTGTTGCTGGCAGATGGCATCTTCTGTTGTGATTTCATTGCACTTGTGTCTCTGCAGAACCTTTAGCTCCATAATGTTTGACCATCAGTTACTCCTGTGGATCTTTGGTAACCTTCAGTTGCTCCTGGGCCAGGTCGTAGCGGAGGCAGTGAGTTAAGCCTGTTTTCTCCAAGACCTGGCTGCCGGCTGGCCCCTGGCCAGCACTTGCTGCTCCGTGGCATGCAGCTCCTCGGTCTCCGGATGCTTCCCAAGTATGAAGCTCATTTGTGGCCCTTTTCCCACGGAGACGGCAGGGAGCAGAACCGTTCTGCAGAGTTTCATTTACAAAGCACCAGTGTTACCTTTGAGCTGCCCGGGCAGCAGCAGCGCTAACGGGAGCCGGGCTGGCTCTGCACAGCGTGCTCTGCACTGGAGAGCTGTGCCAGCAGTTTGCAAGCTGTCCTAACAAAAAAAGGGAGTAAGAGGCACAGAGAATTTCTAAACACATTTTGACAATTGAAGTGCCAAATTCAGAGCCCATATGAGCAGTAAAGTATTGCATGTGTGTATCACTTTAAAGACCTGCCTAACCCCCTTCTCTAGAACACAACCATTAACTCTCTTTTAAGCCAATAATCAATGAGTGCCTAATTTGTTACATTGACATTTTTGCTGGTTTCATCTGAATGAATTAATTCACAGCAAAATGTTTCCTTTCCAGGTGTAAGGGTGGGGGGTCTCAGCAGTCAGATAAGTTTTGACCTTTGTTGAGAAAAGGTTTAAGTGAGGTTAAGCCTTAGATCTTGTTGATCGAAGATCTGGTGTCTGCTCTGACAGATCTGACGGGCCTGGGAATACATTACCCAGGGCTTCCAGCGGATCTCTAGGCAGTGCCTCGGCTCAGTGGTCTTGGCAGGGCAACTGGGAAGTGGCCAAAGTGGGGAGTAGAGGATGTAAAAATAGAGCAGACTCCACCCTGGATCTTCTTCTCTGACTCCGAGGCATCCCCCCTGTCTTAATCTCTACAGCTGCAGCTTGCCCAGGAGTCCCTGGGACCTGCACTCTGCTAATTGAAGTGCATTTGGATCAAGGCTTTCTCAGTGTGAAGTGCAGCTTTCCTTTATGAAGCATCATCTCTAAGGCACCCAGTGTTGATGCTAGCGTGAGATAGGGACATCGTGAAAAGAGTAGAACAGACATATTATCAAGGTACACCTCGAGGTACAGCACTTGCTTTAATTGCTTCTGGAGTTCTTCACCTGGGCCTCATCCACCGGGCTAGTTCTTGAAGAAACGAGAACATAGGTGAGTACAGAAGTGTACTCAATTTATTTCCCACAAGAGATGGTCGAGTTGTTTTCTCTTTGTTATGAAGATTGATAAGAGCAACTGGATAAAGCCTGAGCTGCTGCTTAACCACCCTTTGATCTCCCTGCGGTTGGGTGGAGGCTAGCTGCCAAGCTAAGATGCTGTGGCGCATGGTGGCAACACCCAGCAGGGAAACAGGGACCTGCGGCTCCGTCTTCTTTTTTTGAGGCAGCACTTGGAGCTTTAACCAGTAGATGCAGTTTGTACTGACTAACCCAAGATACTTTTTTGGTATGGAAAACTTGAAATGCAAAAGAAGGACAAAGGAAATGTTTTAAAGATAGGGACAGGAGGATGCTGAAGCATGCAACAAGATCTGCTAACATATCAAAAGGAGTCAGAGCAAAATTATCGAGGAGCAGGTGCAGGTATCCCCTGTGCTACAAGATCACCTTCCTTCTCATTTACCACACAGGAGACAGGAACTCTTTAATCAGTAAAACAACCGGAGGTGCCTCTTTGGGCACCTTCAAACACCTGGCCCAGCCCTGTGCGGCTCCCCTGCAAGCACTGCATGCGCCTCGAACAGGTCCAGGCTCAGCTTGCACCTACCGAGCCTGGCTGCCTCCACACCCAGATGTCCCCGTAGGCATGTCCCTGGTGCCAGCTTTCCTGTAGGTCCCTCACTCACGGGACTCATCAAGGGGGTGAGGATCCAGCCCAGCCCAGCCACTACCCCATGGCCATGGTGACGTCTTTGCTGGTTTTTGTTTCCAAGGCAGGTGTCTGGAGCCCAGCAATTGCAATGCTCAGGAGGGCATGTAGGGTACACATTCAGCTTGTCTCTTTTGTGGCAGATACCATCTCTTCCTTGTAATATACCCTTCTCTATCAGCTATACCTCCCAAGTCCTAACTAACTAGTGTGATCTCAGTAAAAACTAATGTTATCCCTGAGAAAAATTAAACAGTATCTTGTTATCGGTATGCTGCCATGGTTTTGAGTAAATGAGTTCGAGAATAGCTGGAGTAGCAAAGCCAGTCGGTGAGTCAGCCACAGGGGAGAGGAGTGCCTCAGGGGTCGCCTTGCACCCTGACTCCTGCCCCAACAATTAGCAGGCATGAAACACAGGCCGTTTGCTCTCCTCACATTTGTTGTATAATGAACACATGCCTGTGCTTCTTACTGTAAAACCATATTGATGAGTTTGGTTTTAAAATTTTAAATGACGCTGTTAAAGATAATTTATTCAGAGGAACGCAATAGCTGCCATCTGCTGTGAGGTGACTGTGAGATTTTGCAGAAAGTGATGCTGTTGCACAAGTGATTGATCCCTGTTCAGTCATCCTCTCACTATACAAGCAACAGGTTGTTAAAAATATGACCTCGTGCCTCGTCCACTTGAGGGACACTTTCCTTAAATGTATCCCGGTGCTGTTTCCCACAGGGCATTTGAGGGGACAACATTGCCTGTCCCGTGGTTTGACTTGCAGTGGAGCTGCAGATGGTCACATCCCCTCAACGTTCCCGGGGACCACGGAAGCCCATGGCTCTGATGGGGGATGCTGGAGCCTCCGAAGCCTTTTTTAGGTGCCCCATTCCTGGTGGCTTCAGTGACAGTAACAAGCCAAGCTGTGAAGGCAGCCTGAAGTGCAGGGCTTTGCTGATGGCGCAGCACAACATCCACGGCAAAATCAACTCCCGCTGTGACCACGGCAGGGACACAGACATGGGGCTCTTCCCGACACCCCCCAGCCAACGTCTCCTCTATGTGAAGCCCACAGCAACTGCCTCACGACCTGTCCTACCCCAGCAGCACTGTCCTCAGGAGGCTGTGTCCACACTTGGCATGTCTTGGTGTCACCCAGTAGGCCACCAGTAGGGCCATGGGTGATGAATGGGTCTCTCTGCCTGCAACACCACAGGCAGTGGTCTCTGCCATGCTAGCTGGATGGTACAACTTCTCTGTCGCTCTCCTTTGGGTTTATCCACATGCCCATGGATTAGCACCACCAGGAAAGCTTTTTTTATGCCTTCAACCTCATCTGCTGCCAGGCCTTCTGGTGTGACTGCTTTTGCTTTTAAGTGTCTTGCATTGGTATATAGCTATTTACAGTGCCTGTTTCTGCTCTCCCAACAGTGTAAATCAAGATTAATTCCACTGAAGTTTATGGAGTTACGCCAGTGTAAAACTGACTGATAAGAGATTCAGGCCATTATCGCCGGGTTTGTTCACTTGTTTGTTTGAAATTATATGTGTTGCTGTGGAATGATAAAACGCATGGATTCAAAGGCAGGTTCACTGCAAAATACAATTCAAAAGGTTTTTGACTTCACATAATACAGCAAAACAATCATTTACAGCAGTTAATATTTTACTGTGGAGTAAAACTCACAGAATTTGGAGGAGAGGAAAAAAATGAAGTGGAGAAGGAGGGGGAGAATGGAGGTTTCACTACCCACCGTCAAAGACAGCCTTGGCAAAAACAGGGTGCTATCACAAAATTTAACATTGACGGTAATTTAGGCAGGTGTCTGTGCTGATGAGGCAGGGTGGTTCCCCAAAACCCTTCAGTGCCAGGTCCCAGGCAGGCCCACCAGCTCAGAGGCCAAGTGGACAGTGTCATTTCCTAATTTTTACAAATCCATTTTGCCGAAGAACTCACTGCAAATCAGTGCAAGAGCAGGGCAGAGCAGGCTCACCAGCTCCTGGGCTGTTAAATCCTCTCCAAAAGAGCTGGTGTCTCACCTGTCCTTGTGTTTGCACCCAGATTCCCATCTCTTGACACAGCATGAACTGAGGCAGTACCCCTGCCTCCTATACATTTTCTTCAAAATACACTGTGTCCTGGGGGATGTGGCATGGAAAAGTCACTGGGTTTACTCCTTTAAGCTCTACGAAGGAAATGGCCGGTGGATAAATAATTCAGGTTTCTTCCCATGCTATTCCTGAAGAGATTTTTAGCTGACATCTGGCTGCATACACCTGGTATCAATGTCATTTTCTCTTCTTTCTGGGAATTGTAATTTCCGTTCTTTCACCTTCTGTATGATGCCCACTCACCCTGCTGAACTACTCTCCTTCTTGGCAGATGTCCGCTTGGAACAACTTGTCCTCCGGCATCTGCTGGTTTCCCCAGCACCTCCCTTACATGTTTGCGTTGCCAGCATTTTGGTTCCTTGAATGCAGAGACACTTCTCCTGAAGAACTCCAACAAGCTGACAGATGGGTTTGCTCTTGCACAAGTATGTTTATAGATTGAAATAGTGGGATTCAGTTTTCTGTGGCTGCTAATAAAGAATCTCACTGTTTACATGTATGCAGACACTTCTTCAGCAATTCATACTAATTTCAGAGTGACTAATACGTTGCTGTCCATGTTTCTGTTAGAGAATGTTAGTTGCTTTGCAAAGTTGAAGGCAGAGAAAGGCAGATTTCAGGATTGCTTGTGGCTTTTTGTGTATGATCATGACAGAGTGTTTAATTACATGACTGTAGTGCTCTTTTTCCTTGGCTGGGCAGAAAGTAGGTGGTACCGGAGTAACAACATGATGGTTTGACATTTCCCTCATCCTTCAGTGTGTTCCTCCAGGACATTTCCACCTGGATGCCAGCCGGACTGCTGACAGCTGTTGCCTTTTGTGCTTGTATCTCACCCTCTTGCTTGTTTGGAGAGTCCCTTTTCTGTCTGTACTTGGGTGATGGAGGGCAGCAGTGGTCTCTTTGATGTGCATCACTCATGTGCAAGGTGGAGTGCTGCCCTCCTCAGTCTGCACACCTGCAAAAACCCTTGGATCCCAGTGCCCCGGAGTCAGATCTATGCTATGATCAACCACAAGATCAAGCTGTGCTTTGAAAACCTCCGGCTTTACACACAGAACTCCTGGTGGGTCTTTCTCCATGGGTTCAGCTGGTACCTCTCCACCAAAGCTCTGTCGGTGCTGAGTGCCGGCTGGAGTTGTCCTCATAGACCTGCCCTGAGCAGGGCAAGAAGAAGTTGCAGAGCGGTGCCAGCGGCAGGAGATCCCTGGGGTCTCGAGGCAGGTATACAGCCAGCGGGGGGCTGCCTTTCCTGTGGTCTTCGCCTAGCAGAGGGAAAAGGAGCCTGGATCCGTGCTGGGCAGGGACAGAGCTCACACCAGACCTTTGCAATTGATACCCAGCATGGTTTGGTCCCAGTGCTCTCCTAAACAACCACCTTTGTGGAGGGTGATATTTCATTCCTCAGCAGGGGACACATCCACACCTTCGTGCCACAGGGACTGACGAGCCCAGCCCAGGCCCGCGGGCTGCGCGGAGCACGCAGCGGCAGCATCCCTCGCATGCCGAAATGGGGCTCTTGCATTATTCCACTGCCTTTTTTCCCCCCTCGGTGCTTGCCTAGGTAATGTTCTTCCCTTACAAATTTCATCTTGCTGCACTGTGCATCCAAACGATTCAGTGATGGAGCGCACAGGGAAAAAAAATTATAATGCCATTAAAAGTTATCATAAATTTCAGATCAGCATCACTTTTAATCCGATACACAATTTTACTGCCTCTATAAAGTAGGTGATTTGCAGTGGTCTGAGGCGTCTCCTGGCGCATTTTACTTCTTTTTAAATTAAACACACCAACTTTGTGCTGAATTCAGAGTGCGGACATAAAAAAGGGGGTAAAAAGGAGAGGGAAGGGACATCAGATGGGAATTGCAATTGAATCTTTATATATGCCATCTTGGTACTGTGGTACTAAATATAGTGCCAGGTAAATAGATGTGCTGAAATATTCAGAATAAAAAACAAATGTTCCAATAGCAGAGAAACTGAGCATGGAAAATGTTTCCCTTGCTGCTGTGCTTTAGAGGCTAAAATGCTGTTGTTTAAAACGCTCTATGCTGGAAGAGCTTGTGTATCTCATGCATTAAATTATACACAGTGCACAAACATGTATTTTATATTTTATATTGTATATTATGTGGTTTCTAACTCACCCCCACCCCCACCCCCACCAATGGAGCCAGCAGTAAACTCAGAATATCCAATTAATATAAACATGACATTATGCCATTTTCTGATATGAAATTTTTAGGAGTGGAAATGCAAACAGACATTTAATGGAGAAATATTTGGAATGAAGATCAGAGATTAGGTAATTACGCACTGGTGATGAATGTTTCACCTGCTTCTAAGCCCATAGGTGTCACAGCCCAACAAAACCCCTGTGAGCTCCTGAGCAGGTGGTCCCTATCACCACCTTTCTGCTCCAGTGACCCCCCACTTCTGGGCCAATGGTTTGCAGCATATCTTCTGGAAATACATCCAGCCTTCGCTCAAGGTCTTGAGGAGATGAAGAATTAACTGGTTGCTTTGGTAAGCTGCTCACTGCCTTCAAAAAAAGCAAAATATTTCACCAAGGTAATTCTGAAAGGGTTCCTTTCTGTTGTGACTTGCTTGATTTTTCTAAAATGAAAAAAAAATAATTAAATCCCAGTTTTGCAAATTCTTTTTCTCATCAGTCATGGTCATATTGGCTATTAAAGAAGATTCATGAGGCTCTGCAGGGCTATGCCAGAAGACCATGAGGTCAAAAAAATAACCTAGAGAAAAGCATGTACAGTTGCAACCTCATCCTCTACCTCCCCCAGACTGGGAGATTTTGATTTTGAGTAAATTAGGTTTTGCCAGCTTTGCAAGAAGCCAAAGCAGCCACGTTTCAGTGAGACCTTCCCCAGAAGCTCTCACTTTCCCCTGACCACTGGGGTCACCAGTGCAGAAACAATTTTTCCTGTGGTTTGGATGAATTAGGTGTGAAATGACGGAATGGAGAGAGCCAGCCCTACGGTACCAAAGCACTCGAACAACGAGGTGGTGCAAGCCCAGCTCTGAGGATGAGGCTGCAGAAATGAGAGAAGCAGTTCAATGGATTAAAAAACAAATAACATCCTTTAATTTTAATTTCCAGGTAAGCAATTTCCCCTGCCAGCCCCATGCAGGTGTGTGGATACTTTCCTCCCGGTCCCTGATGTGGGCTGCCTGGTGTTTTCTGGCCTCTCCTGCCCTGACACAGCCTCATTTCCTGAATCTTTGCTTGTGGTTTGTTTTTGTTTGGTTTTAGTTTTTTGTTGTTTTGTGGGGTTTTTTTTGAGCTGGGGAAATTCCTTTCCTGGCTATGGGCCCTGTCTGCATCTCCTGATCTCCTCCAGACTTCCAAGTGTGGGTTTGATCTTTCAGCATCATTTTGCCTTGTGCACAGCGAGCTGCCTTTTCCCAAAACCACTCTGCCTTCAAGTGCTTTCCTATCAGGCGCGACACTCTGCAATGGGCCCAAGGGTGTGATATTTTATTTATTTTGATTTATATAATTAAAGGGATGTCTATCCCTGAGTTGAGCCAGCCTCACGCTGATGATGTGGTGAAATGCCACTGGCGCTAAAATGATGGTTTATTTTAACCAGGACTCAGACAGTCACTGACACCATTTAGCAGCTTGTCATTGTTGCTGGCAGCGAAACCGTCTCCAGATCTCAAAGAAATGGCAGTTTGCTCAGAAAAACTATGTCAGGTGTCCAGGGTGGAAGGGAAGCAAGTTCCCTGGGTGACTGCAGGCTTCAACCTGTGTTGCAGCATGCGGGCTGCATTCGTTGTGGCTCACAAGGGAGGAGATGCTTGGGAGCATCCCCAAAAGTCCCCTTTTGTGTCTGGCACTGGCTGCTTTCTCCTCCCTGCTGCATTTGTAATCACAGCTAGAGAGCTAATAAAAATCTGGGGAGGTGTGTGTCCCCCCCATCTTTTCTGCTCAGCTTGCCTGTTCCCTGCTGCATTCTGGAAATCTTCCAGCCCTCACCCCCCCTCTTTTTCACCATGCCATTTGCATGCACCATGTTGGCAGGATGCTTTGGAACCCCCGGGTTGTGCAGAGAAAAGCTGACCCTTGAAGATGATGCCACCTGGCTCTGGGGTGAGGGGCTGCCCCCCATGAGGCACCCCTAGGCATGGCGGTCAGGGCTCAGACCCGGTGGTGGGACCGCAGCGTGTCAGCAACGCTGGGTCGGAAAACAAGACTTGCTCAGGCCTCTGAGCATTGCAATCTATTAAGCCCCCACCCCTCACGCCCACGGTCTCCCCTCCCCAAAACCTGCCAGCAGGCAGTGTGCAGCCGGAGCATCTCATTGCTAACTGGTGCCTCCAGTGCTCCCACTGATTGCTACCCAGAGGGCACTCTGTGCGGTATGGATGACCGTGTGCCTCTCTCTCTTTTCTCTCTCTCTCTCTTTATTGCTCACTATTCAAATTCAAGGCTTGTTTAATCAGCAGACATTAACAACTTGACAGGAGTCTGGCTGGAAGGGAAAGAAGTGGGTGGGCATGGAGGGGGGCTTGGGAATGCGCTGCTATGGAGAGCAGGGGCTGCCCCTCCCAGGTTAGCTTTGCTGCCCAGGTGAGCAAGGAGAGGAACTGGGGGTGGTGTTAGAATGGGACACATGAAACCATCCAGGGACAGGCACTGCATAGCTGGAAAGGATAAGATGATGTCCAGGTGCTTGTGCCAAGTGTGCCCTGGCAGGGCTCTGAGACCAGACGGCCGGCCCAGCACAAGCTCTCCTCCTCTGGGGTTCATGCTACGGCTTTCTGGGAATCTGGGGGGAAAGGCATTTCCCTTTTTCTTGCAAAGTGTTGGCTTTCCTGGGTTGACTTTTATTCCCCCAGTGATGTCTCCTGCATCCCTGAAGGACTTCTCATCACCCCATCCCTCCACTGGTTGAGCCTTTCCCTGGGAAGCTGCCTCAAAGTCCCCGCTCAGCCTCCCAGCCCCGCTCCGTGGCACATACAGCCCTCTGGGAGGGTGTGCCCTGAGCTCCCACGGGAAATGGGGGATGATTTTGCCCTAAGAGACCTCTTGGCCTGATGAGATGAGGTTAATCAGTGAGGGAACCCTATGTCCATGGGACAGTGTTGCAGGGAGGCAGCAGCCTCCCATCCCTGCAGCATGGCTGGCTTCTGTCACTTGAAAATTGCTGGCCAGTAGGAAGTGGGACTGTGGATGAATTTGGAAGCAAATATCTCAGCAGTTGACTCACTGGGTGCTCCTGTTGAGCAGAAACCATGCATGAATTTGCAACATGCACTTGTTCTTTCCTGAGAGTTACAAACCATCAAGATGGCTGTTTGCTGCTAAAAGGTGTCCCAGCAAAGGGGGGAATCCTGTGTAAAAAGGTGCAGCGCTGCAAGAGAAAGCAGGTACCAGATTTCTCCATAAACTACCCTGCCAGGAGCTCCGTCCTGTCGCACCCCTTGAGATGGGAGCGCTCCTGGGGTCCCCAGGGACAACCTGGCTTTGTCCCATGGGGGCATGGCACAGCCTGGGCAGAAAGCAGCTCGCTGGAGCACACAGCTTCATTTTCTGTCCGTCATTAGCAGCCCTAATTAGGAGGTTCTTTATGCCTTTCAAATTCAGTGCTTGCAGTAGGGCCATCTTCTTATTGATCGAACTACAAAAGCAGATAAAGCCCACATAGTTCTAAAGAGAATTGCCAAATATTGATACCGGGAGAGAGCTGGTATCGTACAAATAGTGAATAATGCTTCTAATTATGCAGGCTTTCATTTACTGGAGGTGTAGCGGATTACGTTCGATACTCCAGGCCAATACTTTAGCTGAGTGCCTGACCTTTATTTTGAAGTTGGAAAATAAGGCCCCAAAACCCCACTAATAAAAAAAAAAAAACATCTTAAAGTGCTGCTTTTTAGAAGGGGAATTCTGTGGGTGGGATTCATCCCCCGCAGCTTGACCCACCCATGGTGATCCCCATCTCTCTCCTACACTTTCGTCTGCTGTGGATGCATCTGTCTGTTCTATTTCAAGGACTGCTTTCATGCAGGTGTTCACACTCCAGCTGGCTGCGGGTGGAGGACCGTGTCGATGTCCACCCTCCAGCACTGTCCACGTCCTGATGTCACCTACCATCAGAAATACGACATTGCACTGTTCTCCACTGCCCTCCTGCTGATGGGCAAGCCCAGAAGATGGGGTAAGACCATGTCACCCAACCACGTCCTTCAGCTGGGAAAGAAAAACTTTCTTTAGAAAAAGAAATCTGTTTATTTTTTCTTTTCTTCTGGGCATGATTCTCAGGGCTGGGGGGGACATGACAGGGACCCTGGGTCCTCACACCTGGGGCTGGGTGCTGTATTTGCCATCACTGCAAGCTATCGATTTAGTTTCACCACCACTTTCTGTTAGAGAAAAAATACCCAAACAAACAGCAAACCATAAATTTCTTTATACTCCTAAACTGCTTTAATGATACTTCGGCATACTGTTAACATTTTCTCCCCAACCAGGTCAAAGAATAGTCTTTGATAAAAATTACTTCAGCTGTACTAAAACAATGAAAAAGTCTCATAGCAATCTGTAACCAAAATGATGTTTTTCCCTGCTTTTAAGTCAAATTAGGAGTAATTTTAGTTTGGGATTGGGCAACAATTATTTTCCTTTGGCGCCTCCAACCATAAACAAACAGACACGTATCCTCGCAGATGTCTCCATCCCCTCTGAAACCGCAGCCACACACAGGAATTGCTTTTACACTCTCCTTTCTCTGCACTAAGAAATCCTTACGCTTTTCTTTTCAGCTTCTGCCTCTGCCTTGCTATCAAGCATTGCTGTTGCCTGCTCCCTGCCACATTCTGTGACCGAAATATCTCTGCTCTGTCCCCGGCATCTCACGCGCCATGCACAGACTGCGCGAGCCTGATCTGTCCCAAGGTGTCATTAGCTCCGCGTGTATCTGCTATCCCTCCGTCACCCACGAGTGTCTCAATGGCCTACTGTTATCCCTGTGAGACTCTAACATCCCTTTTTATTTTCTTCCCTGCATCGCCTATTCCCTACTTGCAGCGTGTTGCTATGGTACCCTGGGTCCTGTCCACCCCATCCATGAAGACCCCAGGAGCCGGGATGGATGCTGCAGTCCTTGCCCCCCACAGTCCCTTTGGGATTAGATGGTTGTTACTACTTTTGCTGAAGCCATGCTGTGAAGGGCTGGGTTTGCCGGTGAGGGAAGCTGGAGATGCATGGCCAGACCATCAGAGGTGGTTGTGGTGGGGTCTGCTGGGCAGGGAGCGGGAGAACAAGGCTGCACGGGAGAAGGAGCAGAACCTACAAACCACCCAAAGGGCAGAGGAGAAAAAGTCCCATACCTTCCGCATCTCTGTTGCTTTTCATTTCTTTGTTCAGGTTTGCTGGTTGCAAATATAACTAAAAAGTTACTGTCTGGGTTTGGCTCCCTCCTATCATCGTTCCTAGTGGCTCCTCCACCCCTTGTTGACTTCCCCAGGATTTGCAAACTCATTTTGCACAAGTTCAATATATTCTCAAAGGCCTAAATTGGTTGTAGCTTTGCCTCAGTGTTTCAAGATAGAGAAAATTACCTCCAGGGGGCTGCGAATATCTCCACTGGCTCATTAGCCAGAGTCCAGAGTGAACAAATATTTTGCTTAAAAGGGAGAGTTTGGCAGGGATGCCCATGGTGGTATAGGTGGTGAGGGTGTTGTGCTATGGACACGCTTCCCCAGGTGCCAGGAGATGCACCAGCCTGTGGCTAGGTGGAGCAGACACCGGGCTGCCTGGTTACCCAAGCCTTTGATCCGGGTTTATTCTTGTTTCTTTCTTGGTTGCTTGTTTGGTCTGTGCTCTACTTTCTTGCTTGTTACCTGCAAGCTGTGTGGCTGGTACCAGCCTGCCTTCAGCCCATCAGACTGATGACCAGCATCTCCATGCTTCTAGCAGCAAGGAGGATGGTGTGGTCTAATGGATAGGAGCTGGGTGCCTCTTCCCAAAGCACAGGTTCAAAAACTGCTGCTGCTCTTGGCTTTTAGAGTAATACGTACTCCCTTGGGATGGCTGACCACCTGAACCCGTAAGGCTTTGAGTGGGCTGGGCAGGGCCACCTGACAGGCCAAAATGGGACCCTCGCGAAGTGAGCTGACCTCAGGAGCTCCATCATTTCAGCATCTTCTGATCACAGGCACAAAGGGGAGCTTGAAATCCTGAGCAGGTAAGCTGTACCCTGAGGATGCTCAAGGAATGTGACTGTGTTGTAGGAGCACGTGGGCAGAGAAGCAAAGATGCAGGCACATTAAAATAACTGGGGGAGGGAACCAAGATCCCATATGGATGGTGAAGTGCGATCTGCATTGACCTACCCAAGCCTTTTGAGATGCTCAGCCCTGAGACCGACTGCAGACCTGAAGGACAGGGCCCGACTTGCATCAGGGGTATCTCTTTGTAGCAGGGAATGGGGCATCTGCTCACATCTGGAGCAGGCACGGGAGCCTGATTGTATCTGCAGCAGGCAGCACCAAGCAGAAGTCAGCCCATCAAACCAGCCCATGGCAACACCAAGAAATTCCCTGCCTTGTGCAAACATCCAGCTGGGTGCTTTGGAGGGGTCCCCACATGGCGAGCACACTCAAAAAGGAGCCGACACCCCCCACCCTTCCCTGTTTGATAGCACTGGCCCCAAGCAATCCCTTGGATCTGCATGCAGCGCTGGCAGCCTACGGGGCAGGAGACCAGGGGACATGGGATGCTCTTTGCCCGGACATCAGGTCCTGAGCCCCGGGATGCTGCTCCCTGCCTCGGCACCATGGCGTGAGCCTCAGCTCTCAGCGGTGCCCGGTTTACGTGCTGGTGTGTAGGTTTAAATCAGGCCCTTAATGTTATTTGAGCATGGATTTGGTGGTGGTTTTTTTTCTCCCCCCCCCCCCCCCCTTTTTTTTTGTGGTTTAGTTTCTCTCTTAACAGGAAAAAATGATCAAAAATAAGAAAACAATCAGTGTTTGAAAGTGAATGAAGGGCGCTTTCTCCCCTTCCCCCATGCTTTTTTCCTACTTTGACATCTCAGTGGTTTTTTTTTCTTTTAGCCGCGGTTTCTGGGATAGGTGATAACTGCCAGTAATAGGATTAGCATTGATTTCTTTAGCAAGAACAGAGATGTGGCAGTTCCAGCCATTTACTGAACTGCCAGCTTTGAAATATCAAAAAAAAGAAAGAAAAAGAAATCTGCAGAAAAAAAAGCTTCTTGCAGCATTTTAAAGAAAGGAAAGCCTATGTGAATTAAAATACACAAATACACACACACATGCACACACACACACCCGCGCATACCCGCGCACATGGAGTATATAAATATCTATATTATATGTATATTATATATATGTATCTCGCTTGGTGCTTTTTTTGTTATTGTGTGATAAAGGATCAAAAGAACTGTCTCTGTTCTAAGCTTCAAGAAAGCCTTTTTTAAATTCATTTGGCTTTCTTTAGCTTTCACTTGCTAACATATTTTAGGAGCTAATCTTACATATTTACTATTGTATCCTGACTTTTTTTAACCTTGAAATGCAAGCAAAGACAGAACGAGAAAGGGGGAAAAAAATAAAGGATTCAGAAGAGAAAGAACAAGGGGATGCGCCCGTGGAAACCTGCCCTATCTCTGCTGCTCTGGAGACATAATGTGAAACCCACCCAGTGCTAACTTCAGTGAGGCACATTCTCTCCTTGCTGCTGGTTGTAGGGTCCTGGAGGGATTCAGGTTTGAGGTGCTCCGAAAGCTTGGGTTCTGCCCTCAGTCTGTTGGAAATCTCCACCTTTGCCTCAGCATGCCTGGCTGTCTTTGCAAACAGGATTTCTCAAGGGCCAGAAACCAAGGTTGGGCCAAATCAGCAGTAGCTTAAAAGCCAGAGTTTTGGGACACTGGAATGATATTCTCTGTCCTTCCCTAGATGCTGTAGGAAATCATGTATTTGGTGTCTACGGACCACCCTCTTCGACTTGCATTCAGCACTTGGGGGAGAAGAAGGTCCAATGGCAACATCTGCAAACACAAGCAGAAGGTTGTATGTAAGGACCAAGCGCTGGCTGGGAAGATGCTTGCAGTTTCCAAGCTCAGGGTGGCTTCGGAGCACAGTCCAGGTCTTGAGGAGACCCTGGCTCAACCCGTTGCCCACTGACCCCCAATAACCCAAATACTGTACCCTTCAGGACAAGACTCAAAGCTTGTTATGGAAGCATTTGACCTTTCTCATCAGGCCTTGTGCTGACAAACCACTTCCACGAGAGCTCATCTTTATGCGAAGGGTGGTATGCAATGACTCATTGCCCTCTCCAACAGCACAAAGCTCGGAGAAGGATGGAAATAGGGCTCACTTTTCAGCTTGTAAACCCAAAACAAAAGAGCAACCCCAAGTGACCTTCAGCAAGAAGAAAGCCCTTACTGCGTGAGGACCTGGTGCACGATATTCTGCTCAGCTTTCTCCTCTAGGAGCATCTCAGCTTCATAAAGAGTTTGGGGTGGATTCCTATGTAAAACCAAGTAAAAAAGCAGGGGAAGGAGATAATAAAATCCATTATTTGTAGTTGCCATCAGGATTCACTGCAGGTAATTTGCTTGTCATCTGATGTAAGGGAATCTCTAGGCAGTGCTACACATGGTGGCCAAATGCCCCCAAAGAGGGTATTCATGGGCTCAGCAAAATTTAGATAGGGTCACTTGCCTACATTTTCTGTACGTGAAGAGACACGGGGCTTGCCCCTGTGAGGGACCTCTTGCTGTCCGCCAGCAGGAGATAAGGCCTCTGTGCTGTAACAGGCATCAACTCAGCCACGTGCCTCCTACTGTCCTGGTGTGAATCTCCCTTAATTTGATTGGAGTCACATGTGTATTTGTAGGCACACAGGCTGATGTCTCACCAGCTCCTGGAGATTTGCATTTCTGTGTTCTTATTAACAATCGCCCAAAGATCCGTGATGCTCATTTCACAGACTCACCTTCATTGTGCCCTCTAATCCACGTCCCCGGGGTCTACTTCTGACATTCAAGCTTCAGAGCAGCTTACAAGCCTTTATTTTTTTTTAACATCAAACTGCCGAAGGAATTATTGTTTCTTTTTTCTGCAGACATGGACCTCTTTTCTCCACAGTCCCCCTCCTTAAAGTGCTTAAAGACTTGCCCCGATTATACATTGGGTACAGGAATGCTGGGGCTGGTGGTGTGGGTGTGCTTCTAAACTTGAAGCATTGAGGCTCTGGAAGTGTCTCCCAGAAAAACCAATAAGGCAAAACCCCCAGTTGCTCTGGAGATGGTTGGGTGGAGGGAACAGGTCACATGATGTAGTCCTCAAAAGCATGGAAATGCACTAATCCTGTGTTCTGGGATGCCACGGAAGACCCAAGATAGGAGATGTTGAGATTCAGCAAGCTGAAAGCACAATATTATCTCATCTTTTGAGAAGTTGATTTGAAATCTTTGCTCTCTTGTAGGTTCCCAAAGTTCTGGAAGAGAGCAGTTTCATGAGTTTGCCTGGGCTAATGGAAGAGTTGCTAGAGAAATTACAAAGACCAGGAGTTGTTTTATTTTTCTGCACCTTGCCTGGTTAGATTTGTTGGGCGGTGTGAGCAGCACATACTCTACATTTTCATGTTCTTGAGCACCCCAGGATGAACGTGCTGATGCCTGTTCCAGGCCTGATGGCATTCACACCGGCTCACCTCTTCCTAACAGCAGCCCACCCTGGAGCTAGCTCCCGGACTGGGAGGTTTGTCGAGCTTGTCCCCAGGGGGGTGACCGCGAGGGACTCCTGGCACTCGGCAAAACTCACCCCTCCGCTGGGAGTTTCTCCTTCAAATTGCTTAAAGATGAGTGACATTTCCTGACTGCTTTTAGTAGATGATGATTATTTATTTGTAATAGCAGCAGTAGCAATAGTTTATGTTACAGGATCGCCCCAGAAGCAAGTTTAGCGATGCCTTATACCAAACCATTTCTGTAGCTGTTCTACAGCACGATGAAAGCCTTGGCTGTGCCAACAGTGCTGTTTGTCTCCCAGCACTAATTGCCGTGTCGTGTCCAGGCTGGTGCTGGGCTCATTGCCCTGGTTCCAGCTCCGCTGCTCTCACGGAGCGCGGTGAGTATGGGGTCAGCCTGGCTGCTGGGCTTGGCTTGCGCTGCACCAGGATGGGTGCAATCCTCTCACTGCGGTCTTCTCCCCTCTACTCTCTCTTCTCTCTTCCTTCATTTCTCCTTTCCTAATCTCTATCTTGTGCAAGGGTCTGTGCAAAGGAGAAGCCTGGCCTGGGGAGAGGGCACCATGTGGCAGGGATCTTCCTGATGCTCCTGAGATATCTGCAAGGCTGAGTGTGCCTGGGGCTTTCCCTCCTGCCCAGTGAAACGAGAGCCCTATAAATAGCTGAACGCAAGGTGACATCTCAGCTAAGAATTCATGCCAAGTCTACTCTGTACTTTTTCCAGTTTCCAGAAGCTTCCTGACTGCTGGCATCAATCTAGAACATTTCTTCTAGCCAGGTGCCTCCCACAGTCCTTGCGTGGGCTTCTTTACTGTGGTCCTCCGGGCTAAGGACGAGCTCTATTTTGCCAGAGTCTCCCATTACTGCCATTCCAGCCTGGACTACTTTAAATGACTTTTCTGGCCTTACTACCTGTTAATGTACAAATACTCCATTTTTGGAAATTTGATTCCAAGGAAATGAGTTATAATTAACCTTTTCCTGCCACACAGTTCCAAGCTTTCTCATTTCAGCCCCACTTTCTGCCTGCAGGTCTAATTGCAGCGGCAGCACCACGGGACATCCACCAGCCCTTCCCGGGGCTCCCTCAGCTCAGGCAATCTCTTTATATCTCTTTCTCTTTAATTTCCTGTAATTAGCCATGCTATAACTTCTGTGCACACCAAGGGAGACTTGGAGAAGGGAGCAGTGCCAAACTCCCTGAAGGATCCCACCTTCCCTATTGTCCCCCCATGCCAGCACCAGGGCTGGGGCCCCCTGGGCTGGGTTTTTGCCTGCAACGCCGCTGCTGGCAGCTTTCAGCTTCACGGCTCTCGCTGGTTTCCAGCGCCTGGGTCTTTTATGTTCTTGATAGTGTTTTTATAGAAACCTGTGCTTCAGCAGTGCTTAACACAGGGGCAGTGCCTAGCACAGCGGCTCTGCTCGGCGGGGGCCTTGGAGACCAAGCAGGTCTGAGATGTTCCTCTCTGGATCTACCAAAACCCCACAGTGCTATAGAAGTGCTGCAGTACTCAAAAAACATTGACCCTTGCAGACTGGTGCCTGCTAGGACATCAGGGTCAGTGAAATCCTAGGAAAAGGAAGGTGGAATGGACCTTGGGATGACCTTTGCAGCAGCACCAGCTGAATAGTGCTGCTCCAGGTGGGTGGTGGTAGCTTGTTGAAAAGACACCTCCATCACACAGTCCGCTCCCCCAATAGCCTGTCCTTGCACTTCAGCAGCCTCGTCCCCTCATATCCAGCCTTAGCCTCTCCTGCTGTGGTTTAAGCTCACAACTACTTATCTTACCTACCAGGAAGAAAAGCTATCCCTTCCTCTTTCCATAAGCCTTCTCTGTCCTCGGAAATTATAGCAGTGTTCCACCTCTCCTCCAGCTGAGCAACCCCAACTTCTTCAATCTTTCCTCAGAGGCATTGTTTTCTGGTCTTCCCATAATTCCCATCTCTATGCAATGGACTCGCTGCAAAAAAACCCCATCTTGTATGGGAAAATGTAGACTCAGAGTTTGCAAAAGAATTGTGTGAATTTGTTACAATTTCAGGAAGGTGCTTCATTTTAAGATGTTTTAAATCCAATGGAATCGAAGCATGTTTCCTGATTTTAAAAATGCAGTGCTTTGATTCTTCCAGATGGAACGATGAGTCATTTAAAAAGTACTGTGATTATTTTTTTTTTTTTAAGCCATTACCTATTTGGAAAAAAGATAATCCACTTGCAAAAAGCAAGAAACCCAGAGAACCAGGGTGGCCCTTTGGTCTGACTCACTAATACTGCGATCCTTGTAACACAACCCACCATTCAGAAATTTCACAGATGCCCTGGTAAAATCCATCCAGTCTTTTGCCTCTGTTGGAGTTCTCTGGATAACAGTTGCTCTAATAATAAAAACTCCACTGTGAACTTCCCATTCGCTCTTGGAAACCCCGTGACCTTGGGTTCAGAAAGAAGAGCTGGCGCTGAACCGCCGGTGGGAAGAAGAGGATGTGAGGTTTGGGAGAAATGTTTTGGTTCCTCCTAGATGGGGACACGTGGCTGGGGTGTGGGGGCTGCAAGGCATGGGACTTCCCATGGATGGTGCCTTTCCCACCTGCACCTTATCAGTGCCTCTGTGGCTAGGTGGGAACCGGGTGCCCCGGGGGATGTGTTAAATCCAGAGGGGTGAGAAAAGGCCAGAAAAGCCAGAATAGCCCCATAGAGTGGGACATGCTACTGTTCCCGTGGAAATAAATGGAAGGACAAGTAGCATCCAATGTGGCATAACAAAGCGTTAGCGAAAGATAGGAGCGTAAAGAAAGAACCTATAGTGAAAAATGGAGAAGGGAAAGAGAACTAAACAAGAATATACAGTCAGTTAAGGCTTGCAGGGAAAAGATAAGACCAGCTCAGAGAGCAGAAAGGCTTAAGGGGAATAAAAAGAGCTTTTACAATTATATCAGGGAAAAGGGAATACTAGAGAGAAAGTAGTTCCATTAATAAATGAAGAGGGAGACAAAATCAATGGTGTTGCTAAAATGGTAGAGCTACTGAACTCCTTTGCTCCAGCAGTATTTAACAAGGTGAGAAGAGAAGAGGGGCATAGAAGTTATAAAATAATGAGGGTTTTGACAGTGTGATTCTTCAGGGGGAAAGGCGGTTTGAGGGAGAAGGCACCTTGGAAGACACAAGATGCAGTGCAACCTTTTGGGAACCACTCCATTAGATCATTGACAATTACTTCTGGAGAAGAATAGGAAAACAGGTAAGGACGGCCAAGTGTGATACGGATGTATTTTATTTTGAATGACCAACCCTGTGGGGAAAAAAAAAATGCACCTGGTGAGTTTACTGCTCTGTTAGACAGTGAAGTCATTCCCATGTAAAATATGTTAACACCTAACAGTGAAAAATAGTTGAGCCTTGAGGAGAAAACCCCAGTGCTATGGACACCAGTGGGAGTTTGCCGTGGCTCAGTTTGTAGGCAATGAAGAGCTATGAATTATTGTTGGTGTTTCCCGTCAGCAAAGCAGCGATGCTGTGGCAGGGTCTGTAGTGGGGCTGGGTCTGGCTGCAGGCGCAGGATGCAGCTCACGCTGACCTGTGATGCGCAGCACACCGCTGCACCTCGGGGCCTTGCAGATGCTGCGGCATGCAGCTTTGGGTTGAGAAGTGCTACCTCCCCCACCTGTATATAAGGGATGACAAGTGATTAGCTGGAATTTCAGAGAGGGATGGGCTAATCAAAGGGAATAGTGGAAAAAGTTGATTCGTGAAATGTCTCAGATAGTAGTGAGATGCTAAAACCAGGCAGCGCTGGCCAAACTCCATGCTGGCTACGTCACCGTGAGGCCTCGCAGGGAATATAGTAGGAAGGAAACAAAGTCCTGCAAAAAGCTTCAGAGAATTCAATTTCTGAGGGAGAAACCCACCTCATTTTGGGGTAATTCTCTGCATGCCAAGGAGTAGGAAGAAAAAGAAACATGTAAAGAATGGCACTTACAAAAAAATTGGGTTGTTTTTTCTTTTTTTTCCTTAGCAGAATATGGGTATTAAATCGCTATTTTTAACTACAGTAATTTATTCAATTTATATTTGAAATGTAACAATCCTCGTGGTTTGTCATTTTAGCTACCTATTGCAAAAATCATTGTGATAGTCTTCACCGTACTGAAATTAGAAAATGGTGCTTAGATAAAATGCAACCAGGAGTGACTGGCAGGTGTAGGGGAAAGCGGCTGAGCTGCTTTAGTTCCACATGCCAAAAAAATCGGAGACGTTCTTCCCATCAAGTGGTCGGCCAGAGGCAGCTTCCCAGAAGTCTGAGGCATTTCAGCTGATAAATTCAGCTGATAAATTTAGCGTTTCAGTGGGTAAATTTCAGAAAGACAATCTTATAATGCAAGGCTTGTGTTCTGCCGTCTGCAAGCACCTGCCAATCATTCCCATCTGAGGAACTGGGATGCCAGACCGTGTGATGCTTAGCCGTTTGCTCCCAGAGCAATGCTCACGATCGAAGTTACAGCTTGGTTGCTCATCAGAGACCATCAGGCTAATTTTTCCCCATTCTCCCTGTTTTTTGGATTTTTTTTTTTTTTTTTTGCATTTATGTTTCTTAGGGTTCCTGTATGGGAATGGTATTTATCAGCACTGGTCTTCCAGAGCCCATTTGTGTGGGGCTTGGTCATGATCTTTATTTGTGAGCTCTGTGTCTAGAGATCTTTGTACCTGACATTGTCTATGTGATGCACTGCAGTATTATTTCCATTTGTCAGGGCAGGATAAGTCTTTCAAGGGGTGTAAACTTGTTAGTACTTGCTAACCTGTCTCTTCCAAGCTAGTGATGGCTTCTGTGGCCAACGTGGTCTCTGCTGGGCCATCTGACACTGCTCCAAGCCACCTAGCTCAAGTGTTGGGGTATGATCAAAGCATCCTGAACTCCTGATAATTAAAAGCTCTTGTGATGATGATGGTTGCAACTTTACCACCTCTGCAAGGACTGTCAAGCTTGTCTCCACACAAAATCCCTCTCAATGCATGCAGGAAAGAAACATGATTCTTCTTGCAGCCATGGCTGCTCAGATATTTTTGAGTTGAGGCAATTCCCGATCAGAAAAAGGCTTTTTGCCAAGAGTCAAAATTTTCTGTAGGAAGATTGATTTTCATGGAATTTCTTTCCAGGGAAATTAAATGAAATGCTTTCTCTGGTGACAAAGTTTATCTCTGCGTCTGTCTCAGTGGCTCATGGGCTTCCCAGGAAGCCCATGCAGCAGTTTAGGGGGATATGTCCATCACAATGCACGGTGGGTGGTATTTTTGGGTGAGCCCTACTGGAGAACAGAAGGGCCAGGGTGGGGGGGCACCAGCAGGTCAAGCTGGAATGGACCAGAAACACCAGTCCAAATTGCAATGTCCTGTTCAATATGTTTTTCTCAACTTTTTCTTCCAAGAGAAGACTTCAGGACTTTGCCATTCAGCCTGGCTTTACTATAAACCAGACATAAAATGTTGGAGCTTTCCTCAGGATGGAGATCTGTGCTTTTTAATCATCATCATGCAACAAATTTCCTTAGCAAGAGACAAATGAAAGTCATGTTGCAGTGAACTTAGCCAGGGCTGCACCTTTCACCAGCGATGCAATGTTTGTACAATGGATGCTTGAACCATCGCCATCCCACTGCAAGGAAAACAGTTTCACCGGTGGCTGTTCCTACTGATGCCAGTTGTGACCGCCTTTCCCTGCCAGTAATCCCATAAGATTAGGAAAAACAACCGGAACACAGTGGAGAACCTTTCTGCTGCCTCTGGCGGGGGTTGTGGGATGCCGAGCCCCAGGTGCATTTGCTCCTGTAGCGTTGGGAAGCTGTTTGGCCACAGCCCAATTGTTGTGTTGGAGGACCTTGGAGGAACGCTCCCCCAGCCAACACGTGCTGTGAAAACTGCCGATATCATAAAAGGAGAGATAAATCAGGGATGAGCGGCAACTCAGAATGCTCATGGTGGCTGAGGACCGAGGCGGGTGTTTTCTCCAACTGTATCCGGGGCATGCAAAGGGCTACGTCATCCCCAAAATAACGTGTAGTTAGCATTTCCCCATCTGTCAGGTTGGTGGTGGAGAGCAGAGGTCGGGGAAGCATTTCTGCTGATGCTTTCCATGGCAGCCCCTTCTCCTCCCCCGTTTAATTCTTCTTGCATGAGATCCATGCGGCAAGGGATGAATTTCAGCCATAAAAATTGCTAGACAGCTCCGGACTTTTACACCACTGGGGAAAGAAACAGCTTCCTGAAATGCTATTACAGGGTGCTGTAATCTCTCATCCCGCATGTCCTAATACTCCCCGACCCGCTAAAACAATGGCAGCCTTCCCCTGTCAGGTTGCTTCAAAACATTGCTTGTGGTCGGCGATAAATAGCCCTGCACGGCGCTATCATTAAGGAACTATTACAGAAATGGCTGGGCTTCCACTTGGCTGCGTCAATGCAGAAACTATATTTCCTATTTATTTGTTCCGTTTGTTTATTTTACTGGACCACCCCATGAACCTGGGAGAAACATGCTAGAAAAAAAAAATTATAGCAACGCCAACTATTCTGGGAGATACACGAGCCCCTCCATGTTTATCAGGTTGAGGGCACTGTATTTTGATGTCAATAAGCAATTTTTCCAGCCCGGTCTCCTGCCCGACCCTTTTAATCCATCAATATATTATTAGAGATAAAGTTGGTGGAAGCCTGCTGCAGTTAGAAGATAAATGACATCTCTGAAGTCAGGCATTAAAGACTAGATTAAGGCCTTGTGACACCGTTTTCAGTGCTCATCTGTGCACTTCTGTTCAACCTATCACACTGAGTGACAAGAAAGAAAAATAATGAACTGGGCCAAGGAAAGAAGAAGGGAAAAAAAGGCAGAAAGAGAGAGAGATTTTTTCCCCCCCTAACACACAAACTACATCAGTTCACACTCAGGATTAGACTGTATTTAAAAAAAAGGGGAAGGGGGGAGGCTGGAACTGGATGGTACTGTACAGATTAAAATAGGAGAAAGGAGAAGCTGAATGAGGAATCGCAGTCTGGTTTTGTCCTGGGTTTAATTAATTAAATTTTATTTTATTTTATTTTATTTTATTTTATTTTATTTTATTTTATTTTATTTTATTTTATTTTATTTTATTTTATTTTATTTTATTTTATTTTATTTTATTTTATATGTTATTCATTTCAGCATCTAATGTAATTTAATTTCTTTATTTCATTTTATTTTTTCCTTGCAGGAGTGACCTAGTTGAGTTTACAGGATCCTAAGGGTTTTGTCTGGAGCTAAAGCAAATCCCATTTAGGACCAAGGAAATACATCCTTTTGAGAGACCAAGTCAAAACATCTGCAGACTGAGACCTCCCCTCCCTCGCTCCCATTACCATCCTTTGTCTCAATGCACTCAGGGTGATGTTTTACTTGACTTGGTTGTTAACACCGATTTTAAAGACACATGTGTGCACATACATGTTTTTGTGCATGTGTTTCACAGTACTATGCAGGAAGGTTGCCACTGCCCTTTCCTTCATGTGCGGAGCCTTTCAGACTACTAATATTACAAGTGCATCTTTAGAGACCAACCATGTGCTGCTGAAGATGGGTATGACTTTTCTGTGGCTTGACCCTTTGTCATCCCAAAATCTGGGCTCCTTCCAGCTGCCTCAGCCTTTGAGTGGCATCGATGTCTCGGCTGAGTGCTGCTCCTGGGCACGCTGCTCCTCAGCATCGGTGTCAGCTTTCCACCACCACGTTGTGGTGGGGAGGTCTTTGCCCTGTCCATGTTGGGGAGCAGAAGATGACAGAAGTCAACAGAAGATGAACACAAGTCAACCCAAGCATCCTCTTTGCACTGAGGTCAGAGGGCTGGGCATCAGCGTAGCCCTCAGACAGCAGCCTTGTCCTACTCTGGTGCCATGTCTGTCTTCATGGGCCAAATTCAAGGCTCTTCTAGGCTTGGCAAGAGCTTGATCATGACATTTGGTCTCCTGAAACTGCCTTAAAAAAAGGCTGCTGCCCCCTCTATGTTTGTGGGGCACCTGCGCTTGGCATCCTGATGACAGCAGACCTGCCCATGGAAGCAGTGGCTGGTCGTTAGGGTTCTGGCCTCTTTTGGTGTGATATCTAGAGAAAACAGGACTATGACAGCAGAGCCAGGGAGGGAGGGCAGCAGGGTTGAGTCTGACCCTTCCCTGGAGTTGAAGGGGAGAGGGAAGGGCAGAGAGCAGTGTTGTGTGGGGTTGGGCACGGGCCCCGCTGTGGACCTTCTCACCTGGACCCACTGATTCACACCACGCTTGTTCTCTTCCACTTCGAGATGCCCCAGGTCAATGCCAGCCTTTGGCAGAATGGGTTGTTTGGAAGAAGAAACATATGTGTGATGGGTTGTGCATCCTCCTTTGGAGGAGCCTGGTTACCTCCAAGTGGCAGGGCTTTCTTTGGAAGAGGCAACGAGGGGATTTCTTGGAGGAGAAAGGAGGAAGATGCCTCACAGAATAATTTCCTCCAGGAGGTCATTTCTCAGCCAGATCTGCCCACCCAGAGAAACTGTGTCCCCAGCTGGCAGGGACCTCACTCCCATCCTTGCCAGGAGAAACACCTTTCCCTACCAGTCAGAAAGGGGGGAGGGGCACCTTGTCAAGAGGCTTTGTCCTACCATGTGGGACAATTGCCCCCAGCAAGCAGCTCGGTGGGAGACCCTCCGCTGTGGCAGAGCAGAGAAGCCTGTGCTGGATCTGGCCTGGGATCTGACATGCCTTGCTGGGGTCTCCGTTCTGTACAGTATGTACATTGCTGCAGTCTTCTTTTGAAGATATTTTTTAATGTCTTAAAAAAAAAGATTACTTTGTTACAATCATTCAGCAAAGGGTTTCTGCGCCTGTAGAAAATATTAATAGACTATTATGAGGTCCTACAACTAATTTTTCCACACATATCATCTGTCTTTGCATGGTTATTAAACTCCAACAATATTTCATGCAATGCTTTCCTGCTAAATTAATTTGGTTTCTTCTTCTCCTACTTCTTTTTTTTCCTCCTTCCACAACCTTTAAAATTAAATTGAATCTTCATAATTATGGCTTTTTTGTTGTTCCTCATATCTTTTTCTTTTCAATTTTCCTATCAAAGTGGCTATACAGTTTAATAAAGATGTAAAGAAACAGAAATGAAAGTGGAAGGGACAGGAAGGGCTGTGTTGGGTTCAAACGCAGGGGGTTCTGGGAGAACTGGGAAATTCTGGAAAGGATGGGATGGAGGTGAGCGGGGAGCTGGACAGCACCTTTCTGGGTTGGCTCCAGCCTACATGGAAAATGATGTGGGAGAAGCTGTTGCTAGAAGTGACTTGTCACATGGGAACATGGAGAAAGCGTGTTCCCAACAGGACTTGTCCCAATTCATCCATGAATTTTGGTGTTGGTCTGGTGCAGCTCGGAATAACCTGCTGCCATCTGCCCGCCAAGGTGGGAAGAGGAGGTACCCTTTGGGCAACGCCTGTTGTTTGCACAAGGAAATGTCTCCATGCACACTCCAACCCACCCTGCAGGATTGCTGGGTGCAGGGCTCTAGCGCTTTCCTGGGGTTACCCAACCCACTCTGATCTCCCTCTCCTGTCACCACCACCCAGAAGTGCTGGGGACATCCTTGGCAAGGAGACACGGCTGAGGAAGCAAGTGCTTTGTTTGAACTGCAGGAGGATCTGGCACAAAGCCGCAGCCCAGAATTTGCTGATGTCCTCAGATAATTGCCAGTATCTGCTGGCATGGGGCTTTTAATCATTTCCAAGTCTAAACTGTGCAGAGAAGCATTGTGGACAGGTCTTCTGGTTGGCAAAGTTTAGTCAGACTACAGCTGACTGTCATTCTCTTTACCGAGGATGCCCGGTGGGTTTCTCCTGGGAGATGCACTCCAGGGAGATAAAGTAGTCAATCTGCATTAATTATTAATATTCATAAATCAGGGCCTTTAACTCTTTTTTCCTTCTTTTTGCCTGGGAAGCCTTCCTGAGGAAGACATGGTCTATACAGAAAGAGAATAGAGTTATTCTCAATAAAGAATAACTGTCCAACTGAAACATCAAGGCAACTGGCACAGAACAGGATTTTTACCATTTTCTGGAAACAGTATTAGCTAAGTCCCTCTGGAAGCTTGTCCTGCAGGTGGGACCCAGGACTAAGAACATCATGGTGGTGCTTCGGTGGCAGACAAAACCCGAAGCTAAGGAGAGCTTCTGTGAAGGTATGATCCACTTAGGACTGGGTAGACTGCGATGGACACCACATCCTTTATGGGACAGACCTGTAACTCACCTTCCCCAGTGGACATAAGTGGTGGCCAGGTTAAGCAGAAGCCAGCAGCAGGACTTCCTACTCAACTCAGCAGCAACAAGCTGTTTAGTTGCAAGTTCATGAGCTGAGCTTGGTGGAAAACAGTCGATGGAGCTGAATGCCCCAATGGGACCAAGGAGCTCGCTCTCCAACTGCTCCCAGGTGATGCCTACACCATGACCACAGTTGGCCATCTTCGCGTGTCCCTGTGCAGCTCCTCAAAGGAAATTACTATTTTCATGGGTTGACATGTGCACTTACCAATAGGTGGCACCAATGGAATAGAAATGCGGAAATCTATGCAAATTTTTCTGGAGAAGAGGGTGCTGGGAATTTTCTCCTACTATGGCTATAGACTTTTGTACAAACGAGGTATTGATTACATACTGCTATCACAGTTGTAACACGTTGGAATCTAGGAGAATGTTAAGCAAAATGTGACGATAGGAGTCAACCCAAACCGCCTGTGATACTGCTAAATATCTTGAATTTAGATTCACATGCACAGAAGAGTGTGATGAATATTTAACATACCATATTTAATAATGTGATCAGTTCTTATTTGTAATTCAGAGGTAAGTTGTTACTCAGATATGGTTCACACGATCATAGAAAAAAATGTTTTTTCATGAATGAAAGAAGTAATGCATTTTCCAAAGGAATTTCTCTAATTTCTAGAGTCTCTGGATATCAGGCAGACATTTGTGGTCCCATGTAGGAGGGACTGAACCTGCTTCTGCCAATAACTTCAGAGGGAACAGTGGCATGAGAGGAACAAAAACGTGAGCCAGATCTTGCACTTGCTTGCACTGATTTTAGACAGTTACTAGTTTGCTTCATGGCACTGTCACACCGCCATGTTCCAGCCCTTTTCTGTAAAACTGGGGACCTCTACAGCTTTTTGAAACTCATGTGCAGGAAGGGTTGTGAGATAAAGCCCCAAACAAGTTGCACCAGTCACTCCATGCCATCCCTGTCACCATGGGCAGACTATGATCCTGCCTGGATATTAATGTTTGGTTCATGCCATGCATTTTACACAGTTTTAAAGCAGTAGCCTTGTTTCCCAGTATTTTAAAGATGATGAACATTACCTTTCACATCCTTTGCTCATCAGCCATGTGTTTATGTACCAAGCATCTGGCCACATTATTATTTATATTACAGGAGACTGAACCAAAAAACCCTCAATAACCTCCAAGGAAATCAAAACACATTTGGGCCAAACCATAGTGAAATGCTAATTTTTCCCCTATGAACCACTGCCACAGCAGAATGTTTACTCTTTATGATTATGCAGGCTTCTCCTGCTAAGTTTTTACTGCAAGATTTATGGGCATGTTTGCATTTGTAATATGTCAAAAGTTCCTCGAATCGCAACAATAGTCAGTTAAGGAATAATTTAGTGGTGAGGTACGAAAAAAATAGAAAACTGAGAGCTTTGGTACAGGAGTTCAAGGCTCGTAATGCAATGCCAGAATGAAAGTCATTGATCCTTCCCTGTACTGCCCATTACTGCTGCCAGTGTCTATGTTGCACGCTGTAGTGTGCATGGGATGGCAGCACAGTTTTAGTTTAGCTAAGGTAGCTTAGGCTGCTACAAATTGTGTGTAAAACTGTTACAAGTGGACCTTGATTGTCCATAGGTTTTGTCTGTGGAGGCAAAGGTGGAAATACTGTTATCCGTTTCAGGGTGAAAATGGTGTCCTGCTGGAGCTGGTTGGTCTGTCAGTGTGGAGGTGGTACAAAAGTCATACCAGACCTTGTGACGAGACAAGGCAACGTGTTTTGTTGGTCCTGGACCAGGCAGAAGAAGTCAGGTGTTGCTAATGTTCCAGCAGTTTTAGGCTCTCCTGGTTGCAGGTCTCAGCCAAGCCTCCTGTGTTTATCTCAACCTTCTCCAACCATGCGTTGGCACTCTGGTACTTTGCAGTTGTGCAGAATTCATTCCCCCTGGTCACTGCTGAATTTTAGCCCTGAGTTTGAAAGACTTTTCTAAAAGAAACCATGGGAATTCAACCCATGTTCAGAAACGTCCTTTCCTTCCAGTGTATTGATTCCTTCTGTACCCCAGCATGGTCTCTCCCCTTCCCGTGGGATGTGCTGCGCTTCCCTCCGGTGAACACCCATCCGATTCTGCTGACAGCACACAGGCTCTTCCCCGGCGCTGGTCAGCATTTTGTGAGAGGGAGCCCTCTGATTAAAATGTCATCAGGAAAACAAACCACATAATCAAGTTCTGCAAAAGCTGGTCCATCACGGGCAGAAAAAATAGAGGCTCTCTTGAAACGTAATACAGCATCCTGAGAACGTGCGTGTCTGTGGGGGAGGAAAGAGTGGGCGTGGGGTTGGGCACAAGCATTTGCAATCAGGTACTCATCAGGCTTCGGATCAAGCTCCATTTTCTGTTCAGCGTTTAACAAATCAAGGAAGAAATGCCCCTGTCTGGGGTCAGAGATAAATCTTCTACCCTGGACAAAGGGTAGATCTCCTTGTCAGTGAACTGATTTATTGTGACCTTATAGTCAGACTCTCTAATTTCTGCATGTGGCTATAGGTGCCACCGGTGATTTGTTTCCTCTCTCGATACTCCCTGACTGCGCAGCAATGGGGACCGCTGTGGGCTCAGTGCCATCTCTCTGGGGCAAGGTTTGGGTGGCTATTTTGCCGCCTGGGCCAGCTCTGCAGGCAGCTCAGCCAGGATGGCTTTGGTGGTAAATGGGTTTGCTGTGCCTGAGTCGGGTCCCCAAGCCAGATGCTTCCTCTAAGGCCATAGCAGACATGAGAAGAGCTGGAAGGGTCTTGAACAGGTCCATGGAGAAGACACAGACCCAACCTAGAGCTACGAGGTCTTGGAGAGAACCGCCCTTTGTTTTTCCTCCCACTGCTGGTTTGTGCAGGCACACGCTGCAGAAGAGCAAGTGCATCTTGACTTGCCAACAGTGAAGAAGCAAACCCCCACCCTCTCACTCGTCCCAGCTGGCATTTATCCCTGCAGGTAGATATTAATGTCCTGCTTGAAACTTAGGTCTAGCCTCCATTCGTTGGCCTTTCAGCCTTGCCCTGTTCTCCGATGGGAAGGTGCCCAGAGCCCCTCAAGAGCTGACCTCTCACTTCTCTTTCTGATACACTGAAGAGTTTGTGTTCCTCAAAGTGTCTCACCATCAGCTATTTCCCCCCAGGCCTGGAGCTGCTGTGATGCCTTTATTCCCTCTGCAGCTGCAAAATGTCCTTGGTGAAGCCCAGAGCCTGGAGCTGGACTTTGTCCTGTTCACGCCCCAAGGCCAAACACTGAGATAAATCACCTCCTTGGACACCAGCCCTCACTCACACCCCTAGGCTCTCCACTGGCACCTTCACCTGCTGAGAGGTTCTTCAGAGCTAATCCAAAAAGGGGTACCCAAGGTTTCAGGGGCAAATTTTGAAAGGAGACCTTTTTCTTTGCCCTCACTGGGCCTCTAGAGGGGTTCAAGCACCGACCTCTCCGTGGGCACGTTACCTTCTCAGCTCAGCATCATCAGAAAATTGGTGGATGTGCAAAGAGGCAGATGGGGCAAGAGTTTCCATTGCTGCCACAAAAAGTCTGCATCATCTTAAACTGGCACAGCTTTTCTGTAACATGCATAAATTGCCTAGTACCTAAGCTACCTAACACGTATTTTTCAGAGAGCTTGGTACAGCAGAGCCCTGATCTCTGCTGGAAATCCTATCCTGAATAATTGTGAGAATTTATTATATTTATTTTTGAAGGAAAAAAACCAAACTATGGGGAATGGTATCTATCTGTATTTTATACGGCATTTTTAAAACACAGATCCTGGCAATGCAAATTCATGTTTCATGCAAAACTCTTCCGAAGCACATTGCTTTGTGCAGAAACCTCCAAGCCCAGCACTACCCTATCTCTTTCTTCTTTACAAACATACAAAGGGATAATAAAATAGCTAAGAAGCAAGAGCAGTAAAATTTCGTGCCCTGAGGGGGAAAATGGCATATATTGCCCTGAGCCTTTAGCTGAGGCAAAAATATATATAGAGAGACTTGGGAACTATTTTCTTTCCTGGTGCGATATTTTACCTCTATTGCCCTCAGAACCAGTCAATATTTGTATAATATATATATAAAAATAACCTTAGATAGATGGATAAAAACCAAGTAAAATTCACCTCGGAAAGCCTTTTATTCCAACTGGAAAATTGCCCTGCAAATGTACTCAACACAATACCCACTACTTCACTTGAAAGTGACAGTTGCAGCTGTTAACGTGGCTACATTATCTCATCTTAGGAGACAAATTCCAGGCTATATTTCACTGTAGCCTGGTAATGTATATATGCCCTAAAGGCTGCTCTAGCTAGATCTGTCTTCCTGTATAGATTTCAGATACGGATGTATACTTCCCAGGGTTTTTCCCTTCCCCCTTGTTAGTTAGGCAGTGCAGGAGGTTAATAAAACATCACAGTGTTTTCCGTCATCGTGCCCGTTTTGGCAGAGGGACAAGAAGCAGAAGGGAGAGGAGCCCGCCAGCATCCTGCTCCGGGTATGTGCTTCCCAGGGCTGGAGGAGGGAGGGATCCGGCTCCTGGGTACCTGGGAGCCATGCTTTGTGGCACTCGCCTACGCTCAGCCGCATCATGGGCACAGAGGCAAGGGCGAGGATGGCAGAGGTTTACTCATGCCCCCTTTTCCATGCCCTTGCCCTGACCAAACTCGGTGGCTGCCTGCTCTGGCTCACATATGGTCCCCGGTGGGATTTCCAGAGCTGCTCCTCCTTGTTAACCCCGCATCCTTTTGCAAATCTGAACTGAGGGTTATAATGAGGAACTCTGGGACTGTCAGGAAAGAAAATATGTAAGTAGGGAAGAAAAATCATCTATTAGGATTTTAAATAGTCTCATGAGTCTCTCCATTATTTGAAACACTTAACATCACTTGACAAAGCCCTGGAGAATATACAGAAAGCTAGACAGGGACCTTTGATGGATTTTTAAAAACTATCTAATGTGTCTTTTCCAACTCTATCCACTAAAAAATGACTAATTGGTTGCTGTTCTTCATTACTACGATTATAACAGTGTCCTGAAAGCGCCCGGCACTCCCGCATGCAAGATGCTGTCTTTTCATCCCCAGCTGAGGGTGGGTTGCTGCTTTTTGCCATTAATTTTCGAGGCAAACATCTGTGCCACACACTGCAAGTGCCTTGCCCGAGGAGTCCCAGTGTTTCTGCACAGGGTGGCACCACACTGGGTAACACTGAACCTCCGCATGGGGAGCTGAGGTGAGGGGGGGATGTGGTTGGTATCACTTCCCAGCTCCAAGGCAATTGCCTTGGAGGAGCCCCAGCAGCTTTCTGTGTTGCAGCTGGGGCAATAACTCCCTCCTGTGGATCTGGGCTAACAGGGAAAATAAAGGCTTGCTGGCTTTGGCCAGGAGCCCACTTCTTTGTGCAAATGTAGAATTTGCTCTCCCCCCAGCCCCGTGATCTTGTAAAGGTTTTTGGAAGGGGTGCAGTGGAAAGAGATCTTTTCTTGCTAGAGGAAAGCGCATCATCTTAGTGAGTTTTCAGCCCATGACTACAGCATGTGCCTTCCAGCATGGTTTCATATCACCAGAGGTCACCATCACATGGAGATGGAGAAGACAAGTAATTACTGAGGAGCTGCGAAACTCACGTGAGCACCCAGGGCAGCTCCCACGGAGGGGCTGAACCGAGGAAGACTAAAGCTGATGCGCAACTGTAGTCACACACCTTCTGCTCAATGAGGTGAACAGGGAGAAAAGTTTACAGGCTGCTCTGAGTAAAGTTTAAAAAAATAAAAAAATCAAGCAGGCTTTTTTATCTGGCTAATTTTCTTTCCCAGAATTAGTTGTTTGAATGGAGAAACCTGCTGGAGCAAGAAGTGAGAAAAGCCTTGGATGGAGTGGCTGCGCCTCCCAGGCCCTGAAATTTAAGATCTTTATAAATGATCTGTTAAAACTATAGTGACGATAAGCTTATGAATCATGATCTATATTAATCAGGGCTGCTGATACGGAAAGATTAATTGAAACGTGCAGTTCTACACAAATGATAAAGTGGTAACAATTTAATATCAGACAAGGAGAGTGAAGAAATTACACTCCAAGCTTCATGCATCATTACTATGGATATTAATATTTTACACAGCGCAACAGCATCGGGAATCATAATGAAAATCCATAACTAGTGCACAGACATGATTAAATACAACAGTCTTTAGGTGCTGTTTGGTGACGGGGGCTTAGCCATATTTCACTCCTGCTGCCGGTGATTCGAGTGATAGAGTCTAGACGTGGGTGATTAAAAAGTGTTCCTCCTAAAGGCTGTTAACCTTTTACTACTGAAATGAATTTCTTTGATTTTTAAATTATGCCGCTCACTCTGTGTGGTTTTTTTTTTTCCCCCAAATCAAAACCTTGTCCAGAATATCGATAGAGTGGGTTCCCCAGGCAGTTGACAAAGCAGAAGTAAAGCACCATGAAGCAGGCACAGAGGGGTATTTAAGGGTGGGAAGGAGAAAGGGGGATGGAGGGGGGAGGAAACAGGTTAAAAAAACAGGTTTTCAGTGCTCGTCATTATAGCAGTGCATATATTAGATGCAATACCCAGTTCTGCGGTGGGCCATAAAGGTTTTATCCGCAGGAGTGTGGAATGGGCGCATTACTCACAAGTGGCAACAGCGCCAGTGAGTTATGCACCTCATTCCCAACCCGCACCAATAAAAACTTTATGCTGCACCATGCCGTGACGTCTTTTCTCGATGTGGGATTCATCAGCTCTAATGGTGGCTGGATCAGGCCCTTGAGTGAAATGCAGCGTGCGGAGGAAAGTGAGCCCTGACTCAGCATTACAGAAAAACCCCTCTTTTTTTGAGAAAATGCTTGGGCACCTATTTAAATCGCCCAAGCTCAGAGCTTGAATAAATGACATCTTTGCTATCTGGCCTTTCTGGAGAGATGAGACGGGTCCAAACCGGCCTGTAGGTCATTTCAGCTGCTAAAAATGTGGCAGATTTTACATCTGGTAACTCCTGCTCTTGCCATCTTGGACTACACTGGTGATGGTTGGAGATATCCCACCCATAGTGCCCCATCCACAGTGCAGGAAAGGGCATGGTCCTGGCTCTGCGGCGGTGGGGGATGTCAGCCTGAGACCATGCAGTTTCCACAGCTGCTGGGGGCGGGGGGGGGGGGGGGTGTCCTGGGAGAGGAAGCCCAACATGTGGGAGAGAGTTTGGAGATGCCATGTGACTCAGGCTGGTTTAAGGTGGCATCTCTCTGAAAGCGGTTGTAGGTCTGTCTTACGGCAGACCATGAGCGCGGTAACAGTGCAATAAAATGTAAGTGCACGTGAATTGCCAGCTTGTTCCCCTGAGGTTTGACTTCTTATGGGTAGAATAAACACTGACCAGCTACCAGCAATCACACCATAATCCAATAATGCACATGCCAATGAACATCTAATACCCATCAAGTCAGAATACTTCCTTGTGCTTTGTGGAATCAAAATGTTTCATATTTCCTAGTACAGTGTCAGAGCCCAGAGCTCACAACTCTGAGACCTTGGAACTTGTTTGGCCCATTTCTCAACACCCCACTGCTGACTGTGAGAGAATCACTGATATTCTGAATGTTTAAAAAAAAAAAAAAAAAAGAAAAAAGAAAAAGTAAAAAGAAGAAAAAAGCAAAGAAGAAAAAAGAAAAATAATAATAAGGAAAAAATAAAAACATAAAAAAGGAACTTTCTAGCTTCCACAGCTGGAGAAAAATCCACCCATCTCTCCAGCTGTGGTACCGGCATTTGTGGGCACAGTGCTGCCGGTGCTTTGGTTCCCTAGAAAGAGCCCCAAAGCATTTTTTTGCCAGGAGAAAGGATAAACTAGAAGAAGTTAACATTTCCAAGGTAGTGGAAAGCTCTCATCTTGGTCAAAAAAAAAAAAAAAAAAAGCTGTACATATGAGTATGGCCAGAATTTGGATGCCCTTTCCTCTGTGGCTTTCACAACAAGCAACACATTCACTCTGAAGGAGTGCCAGCATCCAGAACCAAGGAAGACAATAATCTATGGGAATCATGCAGGCACAGATCAAAGGTTTCTGGGGATACTTAATCTCAGTTGCAATGTCTTGAATGAGAAATGGAGAAGCCTGGGATGTAGAAAGACTGTCATTGGCCAAGATCTTGGGTGTTAACTTTGGTTTGTTGATAGATTTCTGTAGACAGTGCCCAAGACATGGGACTTGCACCTGGAGTAACTGTGAAGGGCAGGTCACACCACAGGACCCATAAATAATATAGGTACCAAGCTCTTTCCTGAAGCAGAAGAACTCCGGAAGGACAGCAGGAGATGCTTTGCTTTATGGAGGAAGAGGAAAAGGTGGTCAAATACTCAGGTGATGAGCATAGCCCACACACCGGGCTAGAGGACGTGCGACAGCAAAGACGTGGCAGTTAGGTGGGGGTAGAGGGGAGGATAGGAAAGCTTTGGTGCTTCCCTTCTCACTTGAATTGGGGATCCCTTGGATGCACCCCACCTCCCCCTCTCCCTCCAGAGGTTTGAAAACACAAGGCTGAGAGAGCGCAGCTCATAATCAATGACATTAATTAATAGATGAATGGCAGAGAGGCACGAGTATTGCCCCACAAATGAAAAGCAAATCCCAGCCAAGGGAAAAAACAGCAAAACTGTAGCAATTTCTACTCCATTACCCTTGAGATTTGGCTCCAGATTCAAAGGATAGGCAGGCAGAGAGGGAGGCTGGGAGGAGGCGGGCGGTGGGGGGGGAGTTGGCTCATATTCTGCTGTGACCCAATTCCATACAAAGCATCCTGTAACAAAACACGTCTCTATCTACAAAGTACAAGTAATCTTTGTTTTCAGTACAATACTTATCTGCATTTAGACCGACGATGGCAGTGCTTGGCTTATTTTCATGGATCCAGTTATCCTTTTTATCCCTGTGAGCATGTGTATGTGTGTGTCTGTGTCTCCTCCTCTCCATCCTCCTTGCTGTCTCTTGTGCTCATGCCAGGAAAGCGGTGCTCATAGGGTGCTGTTAGATATCAGCAGAGGTGGAAATACTGAAGGTCAGTGCCAGTCAGGGACTTTCAGGCTGCCCAATTTATCTAGTGCCTCAGGAAAGGGTGAGCTTGGGATCTAGTCCTTATAGCACCTAAGCACAACCTGAGGAGCCCTTGGGTGCCAGCAGAGAAAGGGAAATGTTAGGACATTGGGCACCAGCCTGTGACCTGGGTGATGCTTGTGCTGCCAGAGCTGCTGCCTATCTGCTGTCTGAGCCTCTGCATCATCTCCAAGCCTTTACACATCCATCCTTGCTGGTAACTTTTGGCAGGGGTGAGCTCCTGCTGTTTGCCTCAACGGTATCTCCCAGTGAGATCGCCTTGTCTTGGTAGGGCACTACTATAGAGCAAAGGCCATGCTGAATGGTGTCTGCGAGACCAGTGTCCCAGATCCCCACAACATGGAGTCACGGAGTGCAGCCTGACACCGAATCCAAGCCATGCTGGCTTCTCCAGTTGTGCCAAAGGGTGATGGTATGTCACCAACTCTCATCATGGTTTCCCTATACTTCCAGTCATGGAGAAGGTCATACCTGGAGTGTTCTCATCTCTTAAACTGGTATGAGTGAATTTAAGAGAAAAGTTTCCCTCTTCTCTTCAGGTCACAAAAGAAGTGGGTTTCCAGTTTAGAAGATGCACCATAATTCAAGCCATCACCGGGCTAGCAGCCTTCATGCGCATAGCAAGGAAGAGTCATTTCCCACCAGAGAAACTCAGCACTGGCAAATCCCCTGGCCTTGGTAGTGCCACAAGTAAGACTGGAGCAACACAAAGCCCCCTCAAAGCTTTAAAAACCTATGAATCATGACAAGACCGTGTGAATGCTTGGATGAAAAGGCATCGGCCTTCGCAGTCAGTTGGACTTTCCCTCCTTGAGGGTGCTGACATCAGAAGCCCACCAGCCTTTCTGCCTCCTCCCTCTCATCTCTGCTATTACAGAGCACCCACACGTCCCCCATCAGTAGGTTTCTGGATACTTTAAGAGTGTGTCCTCCCCCATTTCACAGAGAGGGAACTAAGAAGTGGACAGCAGAGGTGTCCTGCCCGAGGTCACCAAGTAGCGCAATGGAAATTAGCTAAGTGGGATTTTCATGTGCAAGCAAAAGTGATAGCCCTGAGGTTCAGCAGAGGTCTAGAAACCACAGCCTGTGAAGGAGGACTGGAGGGTGCAACTGTTTGATTGAAAGCGTGTGCTGATCTCTGAGGACTTTAGAAATATCTAGGTGGCTGTTTGAGGGGTGGCCCAGGTCTGTGATACTGACACCCCTCTATTCTTTAAATCCTGGCCTGGTTTTTAGTTCTTATCCCTGACTTCCTTGCTTTAGCGTTTTCTGTGTTCAGCTGCTACTGAATTCCAGGTTTGTTTCTTATATTTGATCCTTGGTTTTCATCTGAATCCAGCCCTAGAGAGTATCTATATTTTAAATAAGAATAAGAATAAATACAGAATGTAATACATGTAATTCCATAGTAATCATGTGTTTTACAGGCAGTTGACAAATTTGTTCAGCTGCAAGTAAATATACTCATCTCCCTCCATCCCTGCCGCCAACGGCCTCTGTTTATTTGGTAAACAGTGCGGCCTCCTCCCCGGAGAGCCACCTGAGTCGGTGCTGATAGGCAGATCCCTCTCTTGTTCTAGTTTTCCCATGTACTTATGTGTTTCCACCTGGTGGTTCTTCACCCCTGGCAGTCCCTTGAATTGCCTGCCAGCTTTTGGGAAAGGATCTCTAGGCTCTTCTTTGCTTAGTTTGCCCCATCATGGAAATAATAATGTTTTTGAACCTCTGCTCATGCCTGGATAAGCATAGAAGTGGTGGCTGGAGTTAAGGGTGAATATGGTTTTCAGTTCAAAGCTCTCCTCTACGAAAGCATCTGTTTACTGGAAATAAACCGGTGTTTTCAGTGCATTACAATGGTGCAGTCTGGGGTTTCTGGTCAGATTTCAGCATTGTCTAATGAAGCAATTCTTCAGACAGCTCTGGAAAATTCAGCTACTCATATCCACACTGGATCTTTACTATTATTATTTTTCATGTACATCCCACACACACAAACTATGGATTTGCTGTTCTTCAGAGCTCAGCTAGAAGATGGATCTCCTTGCACGGAGAACTGCAGGAAGATGCTTGGGTTACCAGTAGAAGCCTGAGCCTTTACCCTGTCAGCACGTGTGTGGAAGGGGTAAGACCTGCCTGGTCAGCAGGGTTTGAAGGCTTTGGGTGGAAACGGTCTTCTCCTGGCAGGGAATTTTGCTGGGGCTCATTTGGGCACTTCCAGTCTGCTGCCAACGTCCCTGGTATCAGGGTGATCTTTCAAATACTCCCAAATGAATATGCAGGCTCCCTCATAGCTTCAGAAGTAACATCAAGGAGATGTTTGTATTCATTAAATGAAGGAAGAGAAAAGGCATTTAAGGTCTTTTAAGAACGATTAGTGGTTGATAAAACTTTTATGTTAATATACGTCTTGGTGGAAGATAGCAGAGACCACAACTTTGAGGGAAAATGACAGTTAAAAAAATATTTCAATCTGATTTTGTATTTACTATATTTAAAGTGCCCCAACAAGCTTTTCCAGGAATTTTTTATTTTTTTAAATAAAGTAAACCTGATTTTTCTTTTACTAGTGCAGTCCAGAATATGGTTGGAAATCTTGAAACAATTCTCAGCCTGGTTAGACTGTCTTCTGCTTAGTTCAGTTTGTAATTTTCTTTTCATAAATCCTTTGATCATGGGCAACAAGTGCTGCCAGAAGAAAGCAAATTACTTTGTTCGCGAGACACAGAATGCTATGGGAGAACCATACCCATCACTCCGTGCTATACTTTTGCAATGTTAATGGAAATTACAACTGATTACATTCTCTCTTTTAGATAAAGCTCAAGATCTTTAAATGCTGCATCTTATCATGGCTATATGATACATGTATTGTTCGTTTTACAACATGATTCTCAAAATAAAAATATTTCTGGCTATGAGATAGGTGGACAGATCTGGGGAAACATCCACAGGCAAATAATTCAACCTGGATGTTGGGTAAATGGTAAGCAAAAAGTTGACAACCCATCCATTATAATCTATGACATCACACAAAATAGCAAAGTAGAGCTAATTCTGGTGGGCAAAAAGTGAAGAAATTAATTAAAAGGCTCACAAGATGCAAAAGAACTGAAAAGCAGAATAAAAAAGAGAGGAATATTTCCATGACAGTTTGCCAGAGCAGGCAGCATTGCATTTTTTTTTTTCTTTAAAACTTCCATTTTCATGTATTTTGACTTGTTGTGACAAAAGAAACCCTGGCAGCACATTTCAGTCACCTGTAACTGAGAGGGGAGCTTGAGGTGGGCTGTGAGGTGACCCGAGACAGTGATGAAGACAGGGATGGACGAGAGGAGCCTTCCCCAGCCGCGGCCCCGAGGAGCCAGGCTGAGCGGCAGCAGACCCCACGCTCAGCACAGGACAAGGGGGAAAATGGTTGTAGATCAAGAAAACACGACCTTGCAAGAAAGGTTCACCTGGAGAAGGAACAGGTGAGATGAGGAGAATGAGAAGATCATTCCCTCTGTTCATTTCTTCTCTGGATGGTCTTCTGCTTGCTGAAAGGCTGCTGAAAAGAGAAAGACAATAAATTGTTCTTCATGTCTGCTGGGGATAGCAAGAGAAGTAACAGCCCTAACTGTAGCATGGAAGATTTAAGTCAGATGCTCAGAGAAACACACTGGTGCTAAGGATTGAGAAGCACTGGAATAAATTTCCTGCGGAGGTGGCGGAGTGGCCTCAGTCACACGTAGGATGTTTTTAGGAAGAGGTTAAGTGAACATCCCTCAGGAATGCTTTCAATCTGCATGATCCTGCCCTGGGCAGGGGGAAGGGATTAAACAGTATCATCTCGTGTCCCTCCCAGCCCTGAGCCCTGCACCTCCAAAGCCTTTCAGGGATTTTGTTCTGACATCAGAGCAAGCCCTGGTCAGACAGAGCCATGGCAGGACAGGGATGGTGGCAGAGGGGGCTTTTCAGGTTCCCTGAGAGAAGGGGAAAGGTAAAGGCTACTCAAGTGGAGCAGAAAGCCACCAGACACAGGGACAAAGTGGCGCATCCTAGAGCCCCAGGACCTCAGCCTTGTGCTGTGTTTTGTCTCCAGTAGCCCCAGGGCCTCCAGAAAGACAGACAGACAATGGCCCCCAAGACCAAGAATGAGGCCACCAGGACTGCTCACTTATCTGCTCTGGAGATGACCTTTGTTAGTGGCCACACTTTGCTAGAAGAGGGCATCAAGAAGACGCTTGTGAGTGCAGGAGAGTTTTCCAGAGACCAGGGCCCTCTTCCATCCATAGATTTCTCCACCAACAAAACCCAGGAAAGTGCCCCAGCTCTGCTCCACTCAAACCCAGTGGTGGGTTTAATGTCTCTTCCTCCAGCAAGTTGCCCAGACATGCTTCAACACAGGGACAGAGAGCTGTGACTACAGCTCCTAAAAATTCCGGAGTATTCAGATATCGAATGGTGCCAAGCTGTTAGCATCCATCTGCGTGAGTGGGACCAGGGCACACAAGAAGTTCTGTGCTGCTTCTCCCCACTGCACGGGGGTTAGCGGCTTGGGACTTCAGCAGAGCACTGGGACGCCGGGAATAAAGAGATGGACCACTTTTCCAAGGGGACAGAGAAAAAGAGAGAGAGGGAGGCAGGGGAAGGAGGGGCCGGGGAGAAAACGGAGGAGAGAAAGAGAGAGAGAGAGAGTGCAGGGAGGAGGGGAAATGAAAGGATATTATTTTTTTTGTATCTGTCATTTCCCTGCTATCTCCCATATGACTTCTTAATCCATCAGAATGCTGGGAAGATAATGTTTTGGGCGAAATAACATGAGAGAGAGGATAGACTCCCAAGGACCAATATCTTTATTGCTCGGAGGATAAACGGATTATGTCAGCCATTTTCTGTTGCTGACAGCTTTTCTTATTAACCGATTTTATTTTTTAATCTTCCAGGGAAGAAATATGGTTTTATGTCACAATAAAACGCCGGTCACATCTAATTCTGCCCTCAAACAAACAGATTTCTGAAAGCCTTGCAGAGAAATTTGAAATAACTTTAAAGAGGGGGTTTTTGGATAAAGTCTTTATCCAGAGGCTTGTTCAACCGCAGTGTAAAAGGTTTAGAGAGAGTGAGAGAGGGAGTGAGAGAGGGAGGGAGGGAGGGAGGGAGAGGGAGAGAAAAGTCCCTCACAGTTGTTTTTCCTGGTTGATCCCTATTAAAAGAAACTCTTCATTGTGGTGTACTCAAGGAAATACAGCTCAGACGAAAGAGTCACATGAATGTTAACAAATATGGCTATTTGTGTGGCTTACGCGTTGCGCTGGGCTTAGAGATGTTGTGCGTGACACTCAGAGAATGAAGGAAGCAATCATTAGCATCCCAGCAACCTGCTTAACCGCCTGCTTTCATACTCCCCCTTTTGATCTGACACTTTTTTTCCTTCAGTTTTGCTGGGATTACCGTGGAAGATGCTAATAAAGTATCATACACGTTGTAGGCAGAGTGATAAGAAAGTCTGCTCTGGCGAAACTTCAGAGTTGCAAGCCAAGCAGCCTTTGTACTTGTTGCTGGGTTCCCAGTGCAGACCTGAAAACTGGGAGGGTTTTGTTTAACTCCCCTTCTCCTTCCCCCCCCGCCAAAAAAAAAAAAACAAACCCTCTGCAGACGGATCCTGCATATTTAATGTACATCTCCTACGAGGATGCAGAGCAGGCTCCGTGAAGCTGATCACATCCCCGTTGCTCATGGACATTTCTCCGTTGACTAAGGGAAATGGGGGAGAGCCAAGGCTCATGCCCAGATTTACTGCCACTCCCCAGTGAGGGGTTGCTGCTCTGCCTTTCCCTCTTTTCTTTTTTTTGGGGGAAACACACCTTGTTCTCCTGGGAAATACTGGGTTCACACAGGTTTTTAAGTTGCATTGTGCACCAAAGAAATGAAATTGCCTGTCTCTCAGCACCCTTTTTTGGCATGCTGCTGACCCTAAAACACCAGCTACCATCCCAAGGAGTGGTCACAAGGAATTAAAACCCAGCAGCATCTCTTGGCGGTGTTCTGTTATGGATATTTCTGGGGGTTTTTTTACTGTAAGTTTGTACTGTGCTGTGTCCTATACAAATGTATCTTGGCAGGCTCTCCCCCTTCTAAAGAGCTTAGAGCCTGAACAAAAAACAGAAGCATTAATAGCTTTTGTCTTATAAGTGACATGCTGAGGCACCAAGGAATAAATCCCCTACCTTCTCTAGGAGGGGCGGGGGTGCCAGCGTGCTGTAAGGGAATGCTACACCTTGTGCTAGCAGATCTTTATGCATGGACAACCCACTCCAGGACAAGGGGTGGTTTGCATGTTTGCTGCTGCTGCACCAAAGGGGCTTGCTAGCACAGTTCTGCTGGCTGGCACAGATTTGGTGGCACCATCACCTGTGCGCTGGCTGCATCCCCGGCATCTTCACCCTGCACCTCATCCGCAAGCCCAGCCTCCCTCTCTGCCCAAAATATTGGGTGTTCAAGACAACAGCGAAGCAGAGTGACTGCTTTGCTCAAACAGGCCAGTGCTGCCCAGCTCCTGTACTCCATCCACCAGACCCAGCAGGTGATGTAGGTAAGACCAGCTGCAGTGTGAACCACGGAGCTCAAAAGGCACCTGCTCTGGCCTATAACCCTCTAAAGGCAGATGCAATATCCCAATCTGCGACCCCTTCTCTGAAGTGGGTGTACGAACAACCACCTTGAAACACCACTCTCCTCTCCACAGAGCATCTAGGCTGATGAGGAAAACAACCTGCCTGTCCCGCACCAGGCTCTGTCAGTTGAGGACTCGCATCGTGCTGGAATGGGTGCCAGGAGCTGGTCCCCACGGACCTAGCTTTTGGGATGTTACCTCGATTCCTGCTGTGGGAATGAGGTCAGCCCTGTTCCAGGCAATAGCAAGAGACCAGTGCTGCGAGTCAGTAAGCCAGCTCCACTTCTTGCTGAGGAAGCCACTTTCCCCATCGACTGCAGAGGGCTCCTCCTCCCCACTTGGATTTTGGGATGGATGATCCCAAAAAAACAGTTAAATTTAATCTGTCTCTAAAAAGCAAAAGTGTCTTTTTCCCTGCCACAGTGTCCTGCAGCAGTGCATTCCACAGGTGCAGAGCAGCAGCGCAAAAGATATTTTCATTTTTTCAGGGTGATGAACTGAAATAAATCCATCTTTCCCTTTCCTGCTGTTTTTATTCTAAATACCTCCAGCAGAGCTGCTCCTCTTTCCAAAAGAAGCTGTCCCAGACCCTCCATTCTCACTTCTGATGAGGGCCATGGATAATATCTAATGTTCTTATCATGTGGCTTCAACCCCCCTAATGCTGCTGTAGGCTTTTCAAGAGGAAAACCACCGCTGCAAATGACACAGCATCTCTGGAGTGTATGGAGGCATTACCACGTGCTCCAGCCCATGGCTGGGCAGCTGCACATCTGCCATGTGGTTGCACTGCTGCTGCACAAGGAGCAGAGGTCTCTGCTGAGCTGTGTCAGTCTCCTCCTTCCCTTCAATTAAATTAAAAACTTGGGATTGGACAACTTCAGCACTTGCTTTGGGTGTAATGAGAGCTGCTGAAGACCTGGCTCCCTGCTGAATGGCGCGGGGGGAAGCTGGGTTTGAGCCCCAAGGTCCTGGCTGTACCTCCAGCCAGCTCTAGTGCCAATATGGCTCATCCCTTGGTGCAGCCCACACCATGCTGTCTGCAGCGCACTGACCTTCACAGCACCTCTGAGAAGATAAGGTCACCCCAAGGGTCCGAAAGCCGAAAGCCAAGCCAGCGCCTGGCCAGGTCCTCAGCAACGTGGTGGCTGATCTTGGCAGGGGAGGTGGGCAGATACGCTCCTGAGATCCCATGTCCTCAGGGCCTTATGTGAGACAGCTCCAGCATCACCCGGTGACCCAGGTTTTATTGACAGAAAAACATATCCTGTTACACAAATGCATTTTTTATTAATAGAAATTGGTGTTTACTAGAGAAAACTGCTCTTCCCCTAGAATAAGATTTGTCTTTCTAACAGAAAATTGTGGGTGGGCTGGGTTGGGGAGGGTAAGGATGATTTGGTCCCTTGTTTTCTGGGGTAATAGGAGACGAGAAGGAAACCTGGGGGGAAAAGCATGGGAGGCTTTGCTCACCATAAATGATCCCACCAAATACTTAATTTAGGAGTTTGCTGCTGCTGTTTCTAAAACTTGCAGTTTTCCCTGAACTGACCCTCACCATCAAGGGTAAGGCCAAATATCAGCTTAATTGAACTTCTATCACAGAGAGATAGGATTATATCTTTAATATTTTAAATACATTAAAAAATATATACCTGAAGCATGGCATCCAGAAACAAATCTATCCCTGTTCTGATGAATTATGCTGAAAGAAAATAATCTTTCCTGGTGTTTTCTCTTCCTGCAGGCAGCTGCTTGACCTACCAAAATCTGTCGAACCAAAACTTGTTAAACTAGTGCCCAACTTTCACCTCCCAGGGCATTTTCAGAGGGAAGATGAGGATTCCCAGGCTGGAAGGGCCAGGTGGGCACCCATGGAGGTGCAAGCAGCCTGCGCAGTGCACCGAGCCCCTCCTCTTGATCCAAAAGCATCTCAAGGCAGATAAGCTTTTCTTCTTTTCCTACAACTTAGCTGGGAAGTGCCTTTAGTTAACCATCCTTGCGGGCACACACAATACATCCATTTTAAATGGGTAATTTTGTTTGTCTGAAAGTATCATGACTGTTTATACGAATAATATGGCTATCCCCATTTTCTCTTGCTCATGCATTTTCAAATAGTTTAATACTTACTGCACCAAAATCCTCCCCCTCCAGTTAATGAAAACTGCAGTATCCGTTACCGTTTACACAGCTAGGTGGGCTAAAGTCTTAATGTTGAAATTGCTTTCAAACCCTGCCTTTCCCCACCCCAAAAATCCAGACCCCATGCCCCAAAAGATCAGTAACAATGAGAAAATGCCCCAACCCCACCAGAGCTCACCTCAAACACACACCAGGATGAAGAATGGTGTTTTTGAAAAGCAATATCCTCCTGTGTACCCTCCCACCCCTCTGGCGGGCACAGGGTATTTTGCTAAAGACTTGCCATCCACAGGGACCTGTGACAGGTGAAAAGACTTATTTCCCACCACGTATTTTTCCAGGTCCTCCAAGTGGACTGCATCTCTTCTTCCCTCCAGAACACCGGACACAACAGGATGGAGCCTTTGAGCCAGTGCAACCCTGGACCTTGGGATATCAGGTGCCAAAGTGAAATGAGCTGAGCTTTTTGTGTGGCTGCCCCAGGGTCAAAATATTTACTGATGACCTTGGCCTCTGGCTGGAACTTCGATGAGGCATCTGGTGCTGGGCGGGTGCAGTCCTGCTAATGCGGACCCTTCCCTGGGCTGCATCGAGCCCCTCCGCGAGACGAAAGCACAAGCCAAGAAGAGAACAAATAAAGCCACATTAATCCCAGCTCCATTAGAAACACAGAAAATAAATAAATGCTGTTTTCAAATGTGGAAAAAGAAAAAAAAATCAATAGGGAAAGAAATATTATTTTTAATCTTCTAAGAGGTTTTTACAAACAACAGGGAGGGGAAAAATTGAAAGCCATGAAAAAAGACTTGCCAATGTCCTTTTAACCTTTATTTATTATCACTCAGTCCACATCAGCCCCTGACTGCAAGATAATTTGGAATTTCATTTTAATTTCAATGTATCACATAATTCAACACAGCTTTCCATGATTTTTTTTTTTTTTTTTGTACTGGAAACTTTAAAAATCTCTCTATAGGAAATGCATCTAAAAGAACCCCACAACATAACCCTTCTGCAGCAGTTACTTAATTTATAACATGAAAAGGGTTTGTGCTAAAATATGATAAAAATAAAATCAACAAACTTCAAAAAGGAATATTCCTTAATAACATGCTTTAGCTTGAAGGGTGCCTGCTCCTCTGCTTTTCTTTAGCTTTGTCTGCAGCTCGCTCTAGAGTGCAAGTTATTTTGAGACTGGCTTTTGGGGAGCCTTGTACTGCATGTTGTTTAGATGTTTTTAATGGCGTGAGTTTGGCTGTATTAAGAGCGAGCTCGGGGTGGGGCGAGGCAGGCTGGTAGACAGGGACTTGTGTCACAGGTAAGGGACAAGCAGAGGCAGCTTGGCATTTCCCACGGGCAACGTGCCCCTGGTCCCCTTCCCCGCCTGGAAGATGGGGTCCCGTGGAAGACACCTCTGCTTTCCCTGGCCCAGATCTTGTGTTGTCCTCAACGTCGCTTGTCCAGGGTGACAGCGAGGTCGTTCCTTCCCTGCCAGCTCCTCCAACCAACTGGGGGCTGAGCTGCAAACAGGCTGTGGGTCCTCTGGATGCTGCTCCTGTTGGGTACCACTGCGCCCTGCCAGCTCCGAGGTCAGGGTCAGCCAGGGCAGCATTGCCTTCTGCATAAGTAGGCATGTGCATCCGTATCTTCTCCCATGCCCAAAAAAACCCTCAAAAGATGCTCTTGAGCTGAAATGGAGGAGAAGAAATTTCTTGATACAGTCTGCTTAATGGATGCCTCAGCCTTGGGGTCATTTGTTGTCCTGGAGCTTCCTTGATTGCATCATTTTTCTTGCAAATCATGACTAATTTGTAAAAGAACTTCCTTGGGCTCTTTCTCTTTTTACCGTGTTTTTATTTTTTAAAAATTCCAGAGCATTAATTTACTTAATAGGACCTGATGCAGATGGTGCATTTTGCCTAGGATCTTGGCAGTGGCTGTGGGCAGGAGGAATCTCATATATTCATGTCAGCTTCCCTCCACAGCCATGTTTATCAGGGGGCTCCTTAAGTGACAGGCACAAAAGGGTTGTTTGTACTCCAAATTGCCGGTGATTACAGAGCACCAAAAGGCCCCATCTCCCGGCAGGGAGCCTGCAGTGAAGGTGGCAGAGACCTGGCAACGAGCAGATAGGCAATAAATTGTCTTCTGAAGAAAGCTACGCCCCGGTCCCCCCAGCAGCCCCCAGCAGTGCTCTGAGGGGTGCTGGCCGTTCCACTGTGACCTGGCCGTGGAAAAAGGCTATAGTTAGAAACGCTGCTCCACGGCGTACTGATGCCTTGGTACAGGGACCACTGTGCTACAGTGATTGCCTGCCCATGTGCATCCAGCAAATGTCACCAAGGGGTCGCTGGATTGCAGGTACAAGCGACATCATTTGTGACATGCCAGCTGGGCAGGAGGAAGCTGGGCTTTGGCTGGATCTGCTTTAGAGCATGGATTGGGTGAAAGCAGAAGGGCATGCAGGAATTAAACACCCAAGGATACATGCTCCACTCTGCTTAAAACCCAGCCTGCATTCGCCTGCTACTCTGCCGTTCAGGTGTGACCATCCCTCTTGCTCACTTCTCCATGCCTCTCCCTTGGCTCTGCAAGGAGCTGGAGGAGCTCTGCAGATGTCTGGCATGGAGCCAGCGCTTGGCCAGGCTCTGAGTACTGAGGACACACCGAGACTACCAGCTCAGAGACAGTCAGAAGCAAGAGCTGTTATCCTGAGGTAGCATATCTCCCTGCTGTTGCCTCGCTCAAGGGGTAGACATTGAGGCCAACAGCAGGTTTGTCATCCCTGGAGGCTGACAGCAGGAGAGTGAGCCATACCCCACTGGAGAGGTAGCCATCTGGGTAATCCACCCAAAAAGTCTCTGGGGTGTTCAGTCACAGACAGAAGGTTTGATCTCCTGAATGCAAAGGGCAGGTAGTTGCAAGGCCCCATAAAATCTCCTGACGGCCACTGGGGTCTCCAGCTCCCTTCTGGTTGAAACCATCTGCACCAAAGAACTGAGCACTGTAGGTCCAGACCCCAGGGCCAAATAAAAGTCTTCTGCCAAAAAACCAATGCTGTCTTTCACTCTCCAAAGGAGCACAGCTGTTAGTGTGGTGGCAATGGGCTTAATCTCCCTTCTATAACACATGTTCATTTGGGTACTAGTCTCAAAAATCTTCATGGGCAAACAGACCTGGACAGCAGGTGATATAAAGAGACCCAAAAAGAACCAAGACGGCTCTGAAGGAGCTCTGTTCCCCAGCCCCATCACCTGCGTGTTTCAGACAGCTGACATGTCTGGGAGGCAGCTGGTCTCACTCCTACAAGAGCCCCAAGCCTGTTGTCACATCTAAATGAGGAGTAACAGCAATGAGACTTGGCTGAAAATGCCGATTTCTGAGACAGAAATGCAGCTTTTTGAATCAGCAGAATTATCCATGAGTAAATCCCCTTTTTATTTCATCAAAAACCTGTGGGAAAATGGATAGTTTTTGTAGGTATAAAAAGAAATAATTTCAGTATTCAGATATTAATGGTGCCCCCATGGCTGAGACAATAAAGATCTGCAAAACCTGAATTTGTTCTTAATTTTCTCCAGATTTTTTTGTCAGGGGGAATGTTTTTGTTAGAGAGGTCTGTAAAACTAAGAAGAGTAATTTCAGCTCAGGAGCTGTTACACTTGGAACCGATCAACCTGCACCAACCCCAGCAGAGACGGCAATTTCATGCAATTATTATACACCACGACACGCAAGCACAAGCGACCAGTCCGGGAGCAGAACAGCCAACTCATCATGCCCTATTTAGCAAAATGTTCACTGCCAACGTGAAATTCTGACCCTTACATTTTATTAAAAGGATTATATCTTAAAGCAAACTATTTCAGTCCCTCAGCTAGCTCCTTTCTGTGAAAACTTTCAAGACAATTTTGAGGACCGTGGCAGGATCAAGATGAAACAGTTCTGCTTTTCCATCTTATTTCTTCCAGCTCTCTCCAAACGCGCTCAGATCCTTTTCTTCCTCCCGTGTGTTCCACCTTCTGGTGTAAGCCTCAATTTGCAGAGGAAGCATCCTTTCACATGATCTCACCTCACTTTTAAGCACATGCAGGCAGTTAAATAGGTTGCTATGGGGTCAGCTTTTCCACTGGTGGAAAGGGACTCAAGCAGGGTGGCCGATAGGTCTCCACCAGGTGGAAGATGTCCCCAGCAGGTCATCTGCATAGCCTGGAAATCCAGAGAAGTGTCTTCAAGGCCAGAGCTGCTGGAAAGGCACTTTTACCCCAGATCAGTTTTGTATCCATTCTAGTTAATCATAAAAATATACTGTTTCTATTGTATAGGATTGCATATGTACGTCGCAAGGAAGGGGGGTGGGGGGGTGGGGGGGCACATGTTGTGGTAGATTTAATAGAACAGCTTTGTGTCAAATGAATAGGTAGGTTTATTATAGACTTCCCTTGCTCCAAGCTCCAGATGAGAGAAATCCTATAATCCCGCCCTGCTTTAATACTGGATTAATGTGGATTTGTTAATAAAATGCTAGTGAAATCGAGAATAATTTGTAATTAACTCAAACTTCTACTCCCTGCATCATTTTGAATATTTTTAATAGAGATGAGGAAGAGCTTCTGCGGCTGCACATGCTCCAGCAGAGCACTGCAGGTGAGAGTCCTGGTGAAAACCAGGGACCACTGCAACAGGGCAGCTTGAGACCACGGCAAAGGGAACGGCACCCAGCGGTGCCGACACCAGCCAACCTGTAGGACCCATCTCTGCTACCAGAACCCTGTCCAGATCCCAGATGTCGACACTTCTGAGGATAAAACCCACACTGTTAACCCCCGAAACAGCAAGTGCACAAGCAGGTAAATATTGCAACAAGCAAATGACAGTATGAACAATACAGAAACTACTTAGCAGGTACGGCAGTTATAGAATTGCAGCATTAATACTGCCCGGTGCTGCCTCCTCAATGGCACAAAAAGACCATGTACTGTGTACATGGATTTCAGACAAGATCCTTTTCTGATCTAAAATCTCTGTAGGCACGCAGAAATAGAGGATTTTTCCTACCAGCTCGGAATGCAAGGCCATCCATCTCCAAATCCTGCCTCTTGCAGCGGTTAAAAAATGAACTGAAGCAACTAATTTGTTCAGAGATAGCCATGCTGCTCTCTGCTGTGAGGTAGAAGAAAGGTGGAAGAGTGACATGTGGAAAAGGCAATTTTGCCTTGGATAATTTTTCATGAATATTTGCATCTGCTGTAGTTAATGGTAGACACAAGCTAGCTCTGTTGAATAAGGTTGCACGTGCTTGCCCTCTCATGGAGAGGTGGGTCAGGAGAGGGGCCAGAGATGGAGATGAGCTGGTCTTCCAGGAGCTGCCTGGAGGGTTTGTCTTCACTAAACACAGACTAGCCATATCCCTGTAGGGAGAAGATGCTGTTTATTTTTCCATGGCAAAACTGACTCCCGTGAATAAATCTGGCTTTGACAGGGACTCAGACAAATCCAGCATGAGTGACGCCTATCTGCGACACTGCAAACAAGGGAGGATGCTTCAGAGGGAAACAGAGAAAATCCCCTCGACGCTTTAAGCCTGACAAACTTAACCGGTGTCACAGGTCGCAATCTGCAGCATTAGCCATCGCTATCACTCATTTCAGCCTGGCTTTGACCATTTCACCTGGAGCTCTTATCGCTGCTTGCCCTGGGCCACAGAGTGGCACTTTTGAAACTTCCCGATCCTTGACCCTCGGCGCAGCCCTCCCCTTGGATCAGACTCACTTACAGCTGGGGTCGTCGGTCAAAAAAGCCCAGGAGAGTAGCATCTGTCCTTCATCTTCCTCAGCTTTGGGGACAGCCGGCTGCCGACAGTGGATAACAAAAATAAAGATGACTTTTTACAGCTATTCCTATCCTCTAGGCTAAGTTTTTTAAAGAACTCATAACCTACACTTAAGACCTGGTATTCAAGAGAGGATTTGTTTCAGCTTTGGCTCTGTCTTTCTATTTCTTCCCTAGCTGCTTTTTTTTTTTTTTTTTTTTTTTTTTTCCCAGTCTGGAGACATTATACATCCCAGCATGAATGTTTTAATGAGAATGCTAGGCAGTTCAAAGCTCAGGAACTCACATCTACTCAGTCTATAACACTCCTGGCCAGCTGGCCTGTAATTTTGGGCACCGCCTTGCTTAACAATTACATCTCTAACCTGTCTGAGCTGCTATTTCAGCAAGTTTGCTCCTCATTTAGGGGAGAATCAGTGGAACTTGATTTGCCTTATTCTAAGCTGTGGAGAAAGATCTCTGTTTCAGCTGAGTCTGCTGTGGTATTCCTTGATGGTACTCAAGTGCCCGGACCTTGTGTTGGCAAGGAAACAGCCGCATGTCCTAGAAGACTGTATGTGCTCGAGCCTGCCCAGGGGGGCTGGCTGAGACCCTGTCCTTCCGCCCCAGGCTTTGCTGCGAAATGCTGCTGGGGAGCAAAGAGTACAAGACTTCACTATTAGACAACATGCACAAGTCTATTCAACCGTTTCCATCATTCAAAAGCCTTTCATGTTTTCCTTGCTGTTAACTGGTGACATCAAAAGTGGGTGGGTTTTTTTTTTTTTCAGGAAACCAGCTGCCTTGAGAAATGCTGTTTTCAGACTTGCATACACCCAGAAACTATAGAGAAAAGTAAGTGCCATCGCACAGGTACCCCAAGCCCCGACTCGCGTTCCTCCCTCCCCAGGCTCATTGGGAGAGCCTGCTCTCATCGCTATTGCTTCAGCAATGCAGCCTTTCCCCAACCCAGCCATGATCCTGCACCCCAAGTGCCTCTACTGCTTCCACCAGCTTTTCAGAATGTCCTGGACTTTTTAATTCTGGACCTCAGCAGAACCTGAAGCAAACAGAAATGATTCTGTTAAGTGCTGTAGACCTCTCTCCTCTTTGGGGGAACTTGAGAACAAACTACTTGGCACTCATCTGATCCCTGCTTTCATTTCTGTCCTCGGCGGCTCATTGTGAGTTGAGGTTAGATGAGGTATTTATGTCTCTTGAGTCCAGCTGGAATCTCACCATTTAATTTGGATCGTTCTTACATGCACCTTTATTGCCTGGATTCTTCATACCTTTGTTGTATGCTGGGTTGGGGTTTTCTCCCCCTTTCCCTTCTGGCCCACAGATAGTGAGTCGTTGTCTAAGACTACTCTTTTGAAAGGCGTGGAGTTTGGATGGTATCATAAGTGTGTGAAGTGCTCCCTCTTGAATAGAGGTGACTTCTTATAGAGAGATCTAATAACCTTTTATTAGGCCAATCAGTACAGTTGGAAGGAATGGACAAGTATTCAGGCCCTTTTGTATCCCTCCAAAATTCATATTCTCTTTGAAATGCTTTGCTTGAAACGGTTCCCAGAATATTTACACAAAATACCCTCTGGGAAGGGAGTCAGACCCTCACTCTACTGAGAGACAATTTCCAGGTCAAAAGCTTCGCTTTCATCCTTGCCTTGGGTTGAAAACAAGGATTTGGTTGCCTTTAGGTTTTTTAGGTGTTGATGGGATGTGAAAGATCAGACCTGCAGGAAAGCATGGCACTTTCCACACAGCCCTGTTCAAAAGCAACATGAACTTAATGACTTGGTGAGTTGTGTGAACCTCATTCAAGTCACCAGAAGTTTTGCAGAAAGTGAGGTCTCCAACATGAGATGTTAGAGCAGGGTCTAGGGCAGGACCTTCTGGCCACAAGCCAGTTCAAGGGAAGGGGCTGGCTTCTTACTTTGCCAAGATGTTAGTGAATGACCTGTGCTGCCAGTCCAAAGATGGTGAGACCCTGAGAGGGAAGGACGTATGAAGAAAGTAAGCGGTGGACGTGACAACAATACTGTGTTACTGACATCTGGGTAGGGCAAAGGGGCTTCCTCTGAGGCTTCCCCCCAAACCAAAGGGCAGGGGCTCCTGAGAGATCTCCTTCTTCATACAAAGGTCCTTGCGTCCAGGATCAGAAGAAGGACCACATTACTTAAAATGATGTTCTGAATCTCAGATAATACTCCATACCTGAGGCTCTTGGAGAATGCCCTCCAGCTCCATGATGTTTGTTTTCCTGCTTGCCAAACACATCTGAGTCCTGCGTGGATCTGAAGGAAAACCAGTGCAGACTGACTTCACAAAAGCTTTGCAAACCAGAAAATGGCAAATTATTTTATGTATCTCTATCATGGCTTCTCTTATTCATGTCGTCTCTAAATTATATAGCCATGATCTTTCTAATCTCCCTTTGCATGGACGTCTTTCCATGCCCTTAATAATTTCCTTTGCCCTCCTCTAGACCTTTCCCGTGTCTACATTTCGAGGCAGGGAGGACGGAATAGAAAACATTATTCTGGGTGACGGAGTATCATGCAGTTCTGTAATTCCATTACAGCGTTTTCAGTATTATTCTCTTTTTGAATCCAGCCTAGCATTTTCTCAGTTTTCTGGATCATCAATGCATATCAAGATTGTGCTGAGCTCCTGGCAAAGACAACCAGGATTTGTACCAACAACTTGCAGTTTTGCTCTTTTCTTTTTTCGCTTTCCCCCAGATGCCTCACTTGACATACCCAACTGGGGTCCCAGTTTCCAAAAAGATAATTCTCAGTGCTAGGAAGGGCAGGTCCTTTCACAATGGTTCGTGCTGAGCTCTCTGCCATGGGATGAGAGAATGACAAACACTCCTTAGCACTTTAACTTTTCCCACTCTCTGAGAAACTTGGTTTGCTCTAAGATTTTCAGAGAGAAGTTGAGGTTGTAACCACCCTGCTTTTTTGGCGTTCCTTTGACTGCCTCGGGCTTACCTCCAAAGCCATTTGGAGGAGATTTTTGAGGGTGATGAAACAGGTAGGTGAAAAGCCAAATGACATTAAACCCCACTATTCTAAACCAATGTCTCTTCTAATTAATGTCAAGATAAATTGAGTCATTCTTATTTTATAGCAGCCTAAGGAAAATCTCTTTCCTGAAGGAAGTATGCAGGGAAGGAGTCATGTATCCAGTGGGAGATTTCCTTTGCTGAACTTTTAAAGTTCTCTTCTTCTTCAAGACAGGAAAGGGAAGATCTAGCTGGCATCTTTCATTTCCCTTATTTTTTATGTGCTGAGAATAAAGGAACTGGGGGTGTATGTGAGAGAGGCCTTAATGAAAAGGAAACCAGAGCATCCATGGGCTGCCAGGAAGCCCACTGCCCTCCTGACCACCATACCCAGTGGCTCAGCAGTGGCTCTGAGGCGGCACTGGACATTTCAGTAGGGTCTCAGGGAGGTTTTAATGCCCTTAGATGCAGGGAAGGACAGGGATGCTGAATAACTTAATGGCTCAAAAGGAAGGGCCAGCTCTTCAGGCTCAGGGCTGAGAGTTTTACATTTGCTCCGGTTCAGGATTCATCAAGAGTTTATAGTTCTCATGTCCTTAATTTTGCTGTAGTTAAGAAGACAGACACTTGCAGCAGGGCTTTGGCTAGCTGCAAGAAAACTAAATCCGAATGCGTTCTTCAATATCAAAGGTTCCCTGTGGTTTGAGCTGGGCTGCTGCTAACACCTCCCGCACCAGTCTGTGTTAGAGGGGATTCCCAGTGCTGGCTCTGAAGGTCCAAGATCATGAGTCAAATCACACTTGCATACTGAAAACGATAAAAATGACCATACAAGAAACAGGCTTCTTATATCCTGACACCTCTGAGCTCAGTTTCCACATGCTGGAGTCAAAGAACTTGAAGATGCTGGTGTGCAAAAAACTGCCAGTTTGGTGGTGTGGGCAGGGGGGCACCCTAGTGAAGTCGGCTGCTTCGTGACACCCCTTCCAAGTCCTGCAGGTGCTGTCGGGAAGCATTTCATTCATCCCATGGACTGCTGCTTCAGAGGCTGAGCCTACGAGCAGGCAATGACCATTTCTCCTGGGTCTAACGATCAAGAGACTCAACATTCAATTAGTCAGAGCTCCCAAGAGTGTCTGACCACAGCCTGCAATGCTACAGGAGGACTCCTTAGGACCTTAGATCAGACCATCAGCAAGACCAATTAATGCTAACACTACTGGCCTTGTTAATTGTGATGAAGCTTCCCAAGGGGAACAGGACTAAATGAGCAATACAGATCAAAGAGTAACTGAAAAGCCATTATGTATTATTGTCTCTTTGTTGATTTGAGGAGGACGTGATGAACTAGGTACTAATTACATTAAAAAACACTGTATTCTAAACCAATCTCTCCTCTAATTAATGTCAACATAAACTGAGTCATTCCCATTTTATAGCAGCCTAAGCGAAATATTAGTTACTGAGGGCAACGCACGCAGGGCATCTCTGGGATGTGCAGTATTAACACGTCTTGACCGGGCAGCTGGAAATTTCCAGTCCCAAAGCACAGCATCGAGATGCAGGTAACATCAGGGCCCTTGTTAACATTTGATTGAGTCCCATGTCTTTCCACACCACCATGCAGCTGCATGCAGCCACGTCCTCATGCATGTAGCTGGGGGCACAGCCATGCGCGTGCGCATTGCACAAAGCAATTTTTCCTCAGCATCAGGAAAGTTCCCCTTTCCACTTAAATGGCTTTTTTTTTTTTTTTTTGTGATTCATTTTTACTTTATTTTATTTTTTTATTTATTTCTCTTCTGTATCCTTTTCAATCTGGAAAGTGACTTGGCCTCTCTTCCCCCCATCTATTTTCCTCCTGCCACTATTCAGTTTAGGCATGAAACACAGAACTAGATTGAAAGCATTCAATGGCCATTCAATCGGAGAAGAAAAGAGCCCCTCAGAGCTTTATTAGATATGAAGATCCACAATAAAAATCAATTTCTGCCTCTTTATGCAGTTTAAATGACAAAGCACCCACCCATTCTGCAGCCATTGTGCCTGGGAAATGTAATTCAGCGCCGGAGCTGGGACCAGAACACCACGGACTCACTGACCTGCGCCGGCAGATTCCAATATGATACAGACCTTCGCAGATAATGACAGCCACTTCATCTCACGGCAGGAAAAAAAAAGTTATCTGATATCTTTGAGGGTTAAAAGGCTATGTGGGCAGCATTTTTAATAGCACTCTAAATCAGCATCTTAAAAAATACCTCTGCGTTTTTCCAGCAACCCCCTCCCCACTTTTTCCACTCATTCGATCCCTGTCGGCAAACCCTAGCTGTGGTCTCGTAGAGCCGTAACTCTTCGGGGAAGAGTCCTCCCTGGATGCTTAGCTGAAAGTGAGCGGATTAGAGAGCAAACTTGACTGCAAACATCCAGTCAATCAGTGTGACACGCAGGAATTTGTGTAGGGAGTGTCTGCAGCCCTCTGGGTAAGTGAGGGCAGCGAAGTGCTGTGGGGCAAAGCTTTCAGGTCCGACTGCTGAGATGCTCCGGGCAGGTCTGAGCCGTGCCAGGGAATGAGAAGCATCTGGGCTATCGCCCCCTCAGTTTTCCTTAAATCACTATTGCAACTGTCTCTTTCCCCCTGTAAAGGCTAGTTTCTGTTTGAATTCCACTGAACTCTTGGCCTAGATTGTGTCCAACAGCAAAGAGGTCCTTGGAGAAAAAGGACCCTGAGTGCAAAGCTTTTTGCATTATCTATTTTATCCTGATGTTATGCAAAAGGGTCAGCAGAACTGCTGTACCAAGCTTCACTGCTGTGTATGTTCTATGGTTTCCGTTAGATTTACTAATGTAGATTTTTTTTACTGGTGATCATGCCAAGTCCAACACTCACAGCCTTCAAAAGCTGCACACATTTTATCAAAATCTAAATTAGGAGAGCAAAACATAGAAGCAAAGTGTATGGCAGTCCCAGGAGGTCCTGCTTTTGCATTGAAGAAGGAAACTCTTTTGCTTTATGTCCCAAACCCACTTTTTTTTCCACGTTTTAAAAAATTCCCTTGTAAATAATGCCACTGAATGATGTCACAGTGGAAACGAAACGCTTTGATCTGTCTCAAATGAGTCCGAACCCTTCAGTGACTAATTTCAAAACTTTTCAGGGCTTCTGTTCATTCGAAACAGGAGGAGTTATAAACGCCGAAGTGGAATACGTGTCCTCCACAGAACAGCTGTTCCAGTCCTCCATCACACATGGCTTCCAGCATCTCTGGCCAAAACTCCTCCCTGTGTAGCACAGAGTATTTTCAACAAATTGTAATTCTTGCTATTCCCCCTTGGCCTTGTGGCAGCTTTATCTTAATGAAGATGTGCTGTGTGCCTTTTGCAAAGCTTTTGGGCTACCTCAGGATAAAATTTTAAGTAGGAGGAATGTGTTCAGTAGGATCTGGGTTTTCTTACAAATGTAATTTTATTTTTAAAATGTTTTGGTGTGTTTACAAAGCAAAGTAACTCTGAGGCTTTCTCACCTGTGTTTGTTCCCTGGGAAGCACTGCTCTTCCTGGCTGTGGGTGGATCTGAAACCTGCCATGAACCATTGCTTGGTCCTGTGTCCTGGAGCATCCATAGCACCTCACCACTGAGCAAGTGTTTTATGGAGAAGCTAAGCCTGTGAAACCACCGTGTCCATAAAAGCAGATACCTCAGATAAATCATCATGCAAACTATACATGTAACACAGATGCAATTTCCTGAATAAAGGCGGGGGCTTCCCACAGGGTGGGGGGCAACCCCCTGGCTCAACATGGGGAGGTATCACCCGACCTGGTGACGGTACAACCCTTTTCTCCTCCGTCTACAAAAGGATCACATGTTTTGATGTGACAACAGCTGGATGTCATCTCTTGAATTATTTTGGAAAGGGTGCCGCTGGATGGGCAGCATGCTCTGCTGCTCATGTGGGGCAATCAGTCCAGGTGCCCAGGGACCCCAATGAGATACGCATTAACAAGTTCCTGTATACCACATGGAAAGAGGAGAGCCATGTTATTAAGGGTTTTCCATTTAGAAGAGGACCTGGAAATTATTGCAATGCTGTGACAAAGACATTTAGTGATTGCTGCCTCTTGAGACACATTATCTCCCGGAGCTCTCACTGCAGGACTGCCAGAGGGCAACCCAAAGTGTCTGTGCCGTGAAATTGTGTGAACAGCCCTTGCAGAGGAAACAAGGGTGGAAAAGCAGGACACCAGCATCTGGGAACAAAAGACAGGTGTGCTTGCACTCACTGCGGTGTATCACCTTAAAGTCCCAGGAGTCATGCCAGAGGCCAGGAGTGAGTAATGCTAGAACCTGTAATTACAAATTGCTTCACCCAGGTGTAGGGAGGCGGGGAAAATTGTTATGTCTAAGGTTCACATGAACCAAGTGAAGTGAGATCTAGCATAGCTGAGTTAGGATAACCCTGTTACTGCTAATGAGACTGCTCTTCTCTGGAAGGGCAAGAAAAAGTGTGGGTAAACTCACAGACGTGGCACAGGGAACTACTGAGCCACAGGATCAGGCAAAAGGATGGGGCTGAGTCTTGACTTTGTACAACACACTCAGCACCGAGAGCCAGGATTACAGCTGAGCAAAAGATGTGATGGTCCACTCATGACCTGAAGCAAGAAGATGAAGGTTGTCCAAAGATATTAGAAACATGGTGCAGGACACTCAGACCTGGGTCACACGTATGGGGGCTTGTGGCCAGAAAGGGAGGCAAAGTTAAGGACGGTGAGGCAGCAATGGGCTTTGTGGTGGGATGCCTGGGGAGAAGAAACTTGTTTTAGTGTGCGATGGCAAGAAGAACTGTGGTGCTGATGTGATGCACATGTATGAAAGCAAATGCAATTCTGGGATTTCTCAGCCAAAGTGTTTCCAGGGAAGAGAGGGAAGTGTTCATGTTGTTGTGCTCTGCACCACCGAGTCCTTGTTGGGAGAACAGCCAGTTCTTCCAGTCACCTGTGTTTGGGGAAAGATGGGCTCATCAGGAACCATGGCTTGGTAAGACTCGAACCGCAAGCAGGGGGACAGAAACATATTCCATACATGAGGCACAAAGAGCTTAGCTTGGATACTCCAGTAAAAGGGAAACTGGGAGAATACAAAGGAGGTACATCAAGGGATTAAACATGAAGGAGAGGAAAGAGTTGCTCCAATCAAAGGGCAGCATTGGCACAAGAGCAAAGTGAGATAAAATACCCATTAATAAATTTAGGCAAGAAATCAGTGACCATGAGAAGATCCATACTCTGGAAAGCCTCCCCAAAAGGCTGGAAACTCATGGGAGACCAAAAAAAAAAAAAAAAAAGAAGAAAATGGAAATAGAGGAGATTATGAGATTATGAAGAGGATAAAATGAAAACATATGCCAACTTAGTCAACAGAAATGGTCCCTTTCAATCCCATATTCCTGTGGCACTAAAAGGACATGTAAAGAAAAATTTGGCTCATTTTTTTTTGCACGTGTATATGTGTATATGTATATACACACATAGTGTTTGTGCAGATATATTATCATCAATATAATCAAGGTCAAAGTCATCACGCACTCCCAGCCCTGGAATGCTATAGCGACAGAAAGGTGGCAAAATGATTTAAGATGGTCCTGATTTTTTTTCAGCAGACTTTTCTCACGTTTGTCATCTGTCACCAGTTCAAAACTGCTAGGAACCTAGGGCAATCAGCGGCATAAAGAGCTGATAGACAAAAACAAACCTCTGGGTAAATGGTGTGGAAAACTGGTGCAAGCAGATTCAGCTGGTTTTGGCAGAGGCAGAGATCTGGTGCAGCGATGCTGGAAGTCTTTTCTAGTTGCAGCTTGCTCACAAAAGCCACGGGAGAGGGATACACCCAGATTGCAAGGACATGCTGTGAGCAATTTGCCTGCTCCTCCTCCATGGGTTGAGCAGACTATAAACCCTCCTTGCTGCTGCTGAGAGAGAGAGGCCCGGGAGCTGTGTCTCAGCATCCCTGACCTGTGGATTGATGGGTAAGGCTGGGTGCCAAAGAGCGGCATGTACCAGGGAAAAGTTTTGCCTGGAAGCAACACACCTTTGTTGTCAGGTTTCTGTGCCCAGCAGAAAAGCATCGTGAAACACCAACAGAGGTGAAGCTGCTTGGGGCACAGATAAATCAGCACCAAGTGATTAACTGGGAGTAATAAGAAAAATAACACAGGGTGGCAACAATCTATGCATGGTTGTTTAAGCAGACTGTCAGAAGAGAGTGAAAATATATTTGCCAGGTTCCTAAAAGAGTAAGGACACGTGGCAAAGGTTTTGAAGTGAGGGAGAGTTTGGTTTATGAAGAAGAGGGCAACCTACTGATTAAGTCACCAAGGGCTAATAAGTCACAGTGTACACCCGTGCAGCCTGCAGTGAAGCTGTAGTTTATTGACAATGTCATTAACAGCATATAAATGTTTAATCTTGCTGGTCACTGGCTGACCCTGTGCTTAGACATGCAATGCAGTGACTGTCAGTTACATGCTGGCACCCTCCACCCATGCTTCCTCCATCCGTATGCGCCTGCTGTGCTTGCCTCGACTTTCCCAGCCCTCATCATGGGCTGACACATTTCAAGTCATCTTGCATTCGTCACTGGGTAAGAAAGCACACAGCCAGACAGATGTCAGGAGTGGTGCAGCATGAAGTAACTTGTTGCATCTTAATAATGTGCAAGCGTGTCTGAGCTCCAGGAGAAGAGGAACCTTCATTACTTGTAACCAGAGGGACCTGCACAAATCACTTCTGCTCTTTTGTGTGGACCAAAAGGAACAACCCCCACCCAAAAGTAAGAACAATTAGCAAAGACACTTCAAAAACCACTTGAAAAAGCTCTGTCAGTTCCAGCTGCTTGTTACTGGGGCACGAGAGCGCAAAAAGGCAGTGAAACTGCAGAAGGATGTTTCCATGCAGAAGAGGACCTCTTTTCTAGCCTTGAGGAGCCAGTTAGTGTGGTAGCTGTGACACCAAGGAGTCTGGTGAAGAGATACGATCCGGGCCATACTGGAAGGCAGCCTGGTCTGGTTCAACCAAACCCACTGTTAAGAAATACCCACAGCAAATCCGGCTCCCCGCTCTTGCTGCCTCATGTCCCAGGAGCTGTCTTGGCTTTGCTTGGCTCCTGGTCCCTCTCCTCCTCCCAAACCCTCCAGGCTTGGGCCCAGAAATCCCATATGTTGTACAACAGGATCAATCCATCCTGGCTCCATGCCCCTGGCCCCAGCCCAGGATCAGTCATCTGGCAGAGCACTCTGGTCCACAGTGGTGATTCAGCCTTATATAAAACAGGAAGAGGCAGAGGAAGCAAAAGACAGAGCATCGGGTGAGAACAAGAAAGCATCAGGATTGACTCAAGATGCCCTAGGATGGGCACAGAAGCCCTCTGTCAAACTTACATTTCTGCAAGATGCGATGTTCTGCTGAACAACTCCTTGAATTGCAAGCAGGTTCTTGGACAACAGGCAAATGGTGGAAAAGCAACTGTCATCCTCTGCTTAGGGAAGGTGGCAACCTAGTGAAAAAGCAAGAGGTGAAGTGCTCGACTGGGGCTGAAGACCCCAGGACAGGTTGTCTCTTTGGCAAAGGAGAGTTTGCACACCAAGGACTGGATGGGAGGTGCTCCTCTCCCACCCACAGCACTCTGGAAGAGGGCTGTAGAGAAGGGTCAGGGGTCCTGAGCAACATCAAGTGGAACATGAATCAGCTGTGTGCCCTTAAGAGATGGAATCCAACTGCGTGATGGTTGCAGCAGCAGCAGCACGGCCACCAGGGCAAGAGAAATGAAGTTTTGTGTGCTGTGGACTGTGTTGGACTTCCTCCTTGTGTTAACGAGAGGCTGGCACACTAGACAGAGCCTGGCAAAGAGTCACCAAAGGGTTTTGGAGCACGTGGTGTTTAGGCAGCAGCTGGGAGCTGGGTTTGCTCAATATGGAGAAGAGGTGGATCTAATTACTGTCTTGTGCTGCCTATAAGGGGTTTATGGAGAAGATGGGACCAGTGCCCAGAGTTGCAGAGCCAAGGGGCAGGAGCTGATAGATGCAACCTACAAGAAGGGGAAAGTCTACTGGACATAAGAGAAAAAGCTCTCCCCACTGAGGGTGGTCAAACACTACGACAGGGGCCAACACATTGAATTTGGAGGGGAAAGCACTGTTAAAAAGAAATTTAGGAAGCCCTGTGATGTAGCACTGCTGTCCAGGTGGTAGGTAAAGCAAGAGTAGCCCTGCCCTGCATGTGGGTGCAGGAGTCTGGTACTCTGTCTTCGGCATGACCAGCAGGGGCCTTAGGTTCTCCAAAGTGGGAGGGGGACAACTGTGGACAATGGGAGTGGAAAATGGTTAAAAACTTTTCCAAGAGTGGACAGATCTCACAGGTGATGGACATCAGCCATTCCTATTTGCACACAAAAAATAGAGCTGCAAGTGGAGTGAGTAAAAACCACCACAAACACGTTCTTTTAAAAGTCGTTGCTTCTTCCACGGGGGCATTCCTGAGGTACAATCATTTGTACAGGAGAGGACTCCAGGCAAAACACTAATATGAGGAGTGGACAAACCCATTTTCATAGCAGGGGATTCTACAAGTTTTTAATGTGGAAGTAGCTTCTGATGACGCAGGAAGCTTAGCATGTATCAGCACACACCTACTAGGACTTTGCAAATCAGCAGGAACTTACTGGAGCATGCTTGGCATTTCTCTAGGTCCCAGAAACTGCTGTTAACACAGGCAGAAACGTAAGCCAGATTTTACAGAAAATAATGTGCACATGAATTTAATTGCATGTGGTGTTTTTCCAGGAGGCAGAAGTGCTGGGTGATGTCATAAGACCATGGAAGAATTTGCAGAATATCTTAGGGCACATGGGTAATACAGCGTGATCTTCTCAGATAATATACTTCAGCTTGGTCATCAAAGATTGCAATTCTTCTTCAACTCCTGGAGTTCATCCATAGCCAAGCAGACAGTTTTGTGCAGATGTTTAAAAAAGTAGTAGACTAAAATGAGCAAGATGTTTGCACTATTGTATTGCAAATTGATTGGTCCTCATCTGGTGTCCTTGCTATGCAGACCAAGAGCCAGTCAAGAGCTGGCCTGTGATTACCTGTGATGTCTGTTGCAGATTCTGATCCCCAAAATGCAGTGGAGTGGTCTTTACTCTTTCGTTGGTTTTTTTCAATATGAGCAGCGTCTGAGATTTTATTTCTTTTGAGGAGATTTATAAAAAAAACTTAGAACAAACCCTCTGTTCTTCCTTCCTCAGGTTTTATCTCTAAATTAGAGGTGTCTAAAAAGTTATAAGGGTTGTTTAATAAAAAAAAAAAATGATTAATCCAAAAAGGGATTGTTCAATCAAAAAAAGGGAGAAGAAACATGTAAGGGATCAGCTTCAAACAGTAATACTTGCCCACCTAAAACAGAAGAAATTTAGAGATTAATGGATCTTAAAAGCAGATCACCTCTACAGGCTGTCTATAGAGATAGAGAACCCAAAGCATGTACAAAAGGATTAAACCAAATGCAGAGAAGTTGTTGACTTAATTATTGTAAAACTGAAGTTCAAGTGGAAAAAAAGAATTTAATTGGGAGAGGGCAGACTTTGGCTGAGGGGAGGTATGTGAAAAGAGTAGCACCTCGCTCTGTTAGTGCATATAGCTCCAACAGCTCAACACCTTTCTGCTCTTCCCCAAGTCTGCAGATCCAAAATCAGCAACCCGCTTGGGTTTTCATTTACGTAGGCCAAAATGCAGCAGCTTTTATTTTACAGAAATGTGTGAGTCAGGTTCTGATTTTGCAAAAGCCACGCCAGGCATCTTCTTAATCTGGTCTGCATATGAAAAGAACCAATACGGGAGAGGATGAATTCAGATAAATGGTGCCAGTATTGGGTCGTTTGTGCTGCTCATGCATGTGAACAATTCAGGAGGCTGGTGGCCAGGGGGAATGCTGGGCAGAGGGTGCCCCCACCTTTTCCCTAGACCATATGCGGTATAGACATCAGGAAAGATCTGAGACTGAGAAAGACTGAGAGGGGATCTTATCAATGACTACAAGTACCTTAAGGGCGAGCGTCAGGAGGACGGGGCCAGGCTCTGTTCAGTGGTGCCCAGGGACAGGACAAGACGCAACGGGCACAAACTGCAACACAGGAACTGCCATCTGAATACGAGGAAGAACTTCTTTACTGTGAGGGTGACAGAGCACGGGCACGGGCTGCCCAGAGAGGCTGTGGGGTCTCCTCTGGAGACACTCAACACCTGCCTGGACACGATCCTGTGCAACCTGCTCTAGAGGAACCTGCTTTAGCAGAGGGCTGGACTAGCTGATCTCCAGAGGTCCCTCCCAACCCCAACCACTCTGTGATTTGGTGATTCTGTGAAAGATGGAAGGCTGGCAAGAAAGGCAGAGCTGACCAAAACCGGTTCACGTGTGATTGCCAGCAGCTACAGGGACGGTGTTGGCCAGGTTTTTGGCTGGTGCAAATCCAGTGGAGGTCTGCTGGCTAACGCTGGCCCTGGATTTGCGAAGAAAATAGATGGCTAATAGCTGAGTGGCTTTGTTTGCACTTTCAAAGACCTGCGAGATGAAAATGGGAGTTAAGCACACATTTCTCCAGGCCTGAAGCACTTCGTCCCCATTTGAGTTAGCCCTGCCTCAAAGCACAGGCTGAAACATCACAAAAATTGGACTTCTTTGCCACCACACACACAAACAGCTATGGTCCCACTCCTGTGAGCCACCAATGTGTGAACTTGAGGCAGGGCAAAAACGCTGCAGAGCTCCCCACCTCATCCTGCAACACGCAGATCTACCATGTGCTCTTTCTCCTGTAAATGAGTTTTCTAATATCCTTCGTCCCCCCTCCTCCAGGGAAGGGGAAGTGGGGAAAGGTTTATTTATTTAGACCGCTTTACTGCCTGATCAGAATTACCCGTCTGAGAGGGGGATTTGAATGGCACCTTATCTGGGGTCTTTCTCCCTCTCTTTAATGCTTGAAATCAAAAGCTTGCCGCATTTTTTTTAATTACAATAGAAAGAGAAAAGGATTGAACAGTAAAGTTAAAATAAAATAATTAAACCCACCAACTTTAAAAGTACAATGTGAATGAAAAATGATGGTTTTACTCTTTGCCTTAAAGTAAAATAGCTTTTATCTTTTTTCCCCCTTACAACAGCCTCCTCTACCTAGATAATGCATTTGGTTAGATTTATTTGCTCAGCCCAGAAAACTTGACACTAAGGGGATTATTTAGTTTTAGATTCGCTGTAGTCCATAGTAATAGCCAACAGGGAAAGGAATGAAGCAGCGATATTAGCAGGAAGATGGGAGGGGAGGGTGGACGGGGGAGGGGGTGGCAGGGACTGCAGCTAAGCAAAACTGCTTGCATAAACACCATTAAGAAGATTTAGACATTGCTTTTCTTATCATCAGCACTCCTGGAAGAAATAAAAAAAAGAGAGAGAGAGAGAGAGAGAAAGGAGAAAGGAAAAGGGACAGGCCCTGACTTGCTGTGCATGCGTTTCCATCAAGGTTCAATAGAAAAATAAAACCAGCCCAGGGTCCGTCTGCAGCAATTCTGCCGACCTCTCCAAGTTACCCCATCACGGTCCAAAGGAGACATTTGTTCCACGTGTTAAGAGGAGGAAGGAGCAAGTCCAAAGAGAAGGAAATGCATGGCTTACCCACACAGACTTGGGCAATTTTATACATACCCATGAGAGCACATTTATTTTTCTGTAAAATGCTTAAATATTCTTTGTGTACTACCAAGAAGTAGAATGCACACAGCATAACAGGAGGGAGACGTTCATGCAAGCCAGATGTCAAACTTTAACAGGCTGGCAGCCCAACTTTTGGAAATCGTGTCCCAGATCCACTGGCCGCAGACTCCGTGGAAGGACATAGCAATTGCAAGGAGCATCATATCAGGGACAGGCAGAAGATGACTCTGGGAGCTTTGTTGATCAGTGGAAGGAAACATGTAGGTAATCACAAGCGCTAGAGGTGCTTTTCAAGAGTCTGGAGCAGGCCGCCGAGCAGCAGTTGTCTCTTCAGATTGCAGGTCTGCCCCCGGCCAGTATTTGCTGGTGCCATTCTCACCATGTGGCTCAGCCAGAGAGGGAAGGACATCCAACCACCCGTCTTGCCTAGGGACATGAGATCAGGAGATCAGACTGCTGTTCTCCATTCCCACCATGACTGCTTATGACAGCCTTTCAACCTGTTAGAGGCAGACATGCCTCAGGAGAGCAGTTGAGCAGATCCTCAACCATCTGGTCTGTTGATAAGGACACCATGAGCAGGTCTGAGGGCTTCCTTGTGTGAACTTGACATGTCCTAGAGAAGGGATGAGAATGGCTGACAATCCAAGCGCTTATGTGACCCAGTCACTCAGCCTCCTTCTCCTCCCTGCTCCCACTGGTAGGAGGCAGAAGCACTCCTGCTGCCACCCGATGAGCTCTGCCACCAGATGTATTTCCTTGCACCGCTGTGAAAAGCATTGCTGCTGAAAGACCTGAGTCAGCAGATATCAGAAAGCATCCACAGGAAGGGAGCACAGATGCTATTTTAGAAGTTATAATGCTCTGAATTTTAAACAAAATATCCAGCGCTGTGGAAGAGACATAAACCTTCACGCTTCAGGGCACAAAAATCTTGCTGTTACTGGGGATTAAGAGGAAAGTGTCCTTGGAGGCAGGTATTGTGGAGCTGCCAGTGAGGAGACTTCTTGCCCTTTACTCTGTGCAAGCTGGATAGGAAATGCGAATTCTGTTTCGTGAGGAATTCTGTTGTTGGCCTTTATTCCACATTAGCATGACACCGAGACCTTGCAAATTCTTCATTAGAAGAGAACCCACACATCTCAGAAAAGAGACACATAAGAAGGTAGAGGCACCTATGCAGGAGAGAGGAAATTCCAGGTCAGTTGACTAATCCATGCTGTGTTCCAGGTCACTGCTTTAATCAGTGGGTGACAGGTCAACTAAATTCATTCCAGATGCAAGAGTTAACTCAAGGCATCGTTTCTCCACTGTTTACCCAGCTATATGTCACCCTGGCAAGTAGATTATTTGATAGTCAGCTTGTTCCTCTTCACTTTTACTGGGTTTCCAAAGGAAGCGTGTGAAGCAGGAAGGAGAAATCTGGGGAGTGGGGAGTTATTTTGGGGCCTGTGGTCATTGTGGAGGGGATGGAAGAGTTTAAGCCTAGAAGAAAACTATTCATTAATTCTTCCACATGGGAAATAACTCCCTTCCATGTTGATAATACTCATAAGGACTTAACAGCTCTTGGATCAAAATGAATGGAACATCTTCTTCCCTGAATTTCCCAGTATTCCCGCTATACCACCCATCACCTTCATCCCTCTTTGGCCCTTCTATATGTATAGAAAATTCTGTGTCCCAAAAGCAGGTTCATGACCAGGTAAAGAGAGAAAATCTGCTCTGATTCCTTGTCATCCTCTGTCCTTTGCAGCTCACCTTGATCTGGTGATGCCAGCTTTATCTTGGAGGAGAGGCATTTCGGACCTGGCCTGATGGAGTCCCGTGCCTCATGAGGGTTCACAGAACAAAAGGGGAAAGCTGGAGGGTGACCCAGGTGACCAGAGGTTGCTCACAACTAGCTCAGGCTGAGCCTTAAGGAGTAAGTGCAGTCCCAGTCCACTGGTGTTCTTCTCCCTCTGGAACGGGAAGAGAGCATCAGCATGGTCTTGGAAAATGCCTGAAACACTTCTTTTTTTTTCCTAGAAGCATCATTTCCATCTTGCCTGGCTTGAGCTTCAGCCAGCTGTTTCTCATCCAGGAGCTTATCTCTCACAGGCATAGTGACACTGTGTGACAGTGCCTGTTGTGTCTGCTGAGAAGACGTGAAACTGGGGGCCAGCAGCTGACCCGTAACACAAGAGCCACTGGTCTTTGTTATCTCGTCCCAGCGCTGAGTTCTGTGCCTGTGCTACAGGATTAGCTGTTCTCCCGTAACACGCTATTGTGCGTGTGGGGAATGGGTTATTTCTTCTTTTCTAGAGCAGCTGTTTTCAGTTCCCAGCTAATGTCGTTCTCTGTTTCAGGTGTCTGTTCTCTGTTTCTCAGCACAGCCTTCAGAAAAACTCACCTCTGAGCAGATGATGTATTCAGCTGCTTTTCACCATGACTAAAGTCTTCTGCATCTGCAGCATGAACTTTTCTCACTTGCCATCAAGAACCGTGCCTGTTCACAATACGTGGTAGCCAACTTGTTATCTTCTACCATAGAAGAGCGTGTATAAAACTACAAAGACCTCATGGTGCCAGTCAATCAGAGCCATCATCCACCTTCTCTAGTCTTTTGACTGCGGCACTGGGATGTGTTAGGGATCTAATGCAACCTGTTGCACCAGATCCCAGAGTAGACATGCAAGAACTCCTTTAATTTAGGAAGATTCTTGAGTGCAATATGAAGTCCTGCTGAAGAGACAGGAACAATGCATGTCCTTGTGGTCACCAGGAGTGGAAGACACCAGGGGAATAAAATCTAGGTGTGAGCCATGGCAGCCAGGCAGACAGTGACAGTCAGGACATCACCGTGGTTCAGAGCAGGCCATGCAGGCAGGTATTAGCTGCAGCTACAGCCACCATCTCAGCTCAGATGACAAATACAGACCTGGATTGTAGCAAAAAGATGGGGCATCCTGATTAAATGTGAGAAATACCAGTGTGTGTGGGGGGGGGGGTGGGGGGAGCAAATCTGTCCCAGGTCACAGACTATGTAGGATATTACTCAAACTGTTTGGTGGACCTTCTTTTGCTGTGCTGTAGGCATACACTCTTGTATTCAGGGTAACTGTGACACTTGTCAAGACTATCTGCCTGTCTAGTCTCCAAACATGGGGTGAAGAGACCTAGCACAGGCTTGGGGGTGGGAGTCAAGTGCACCTGCCTATGGAAAGCTGGTTATCTCTCCAAAATGAGGGCCACCTTCTCAGAATGTGGACACACCCCTGAGTTTTCTCGTACTGTTTTAGTTCAAACTCAACACTGTGCTGCACAACAGCTGTCCTGGCTGTAGAGTTCAGACTACTGTTGCCTATCCCTGTTGCTTGTGTTAGAGACAGGAGTGTTTTGCATGGAGTATCACCAAGTGGGCTTGCAATCCCTTTAGTCCTTGGGCTCTGTCTGTGTGAGCTGGTCTGGGCTTACTAGTTTCACAGGGTTTTTTTTGTATCAGGGCAGAATTTGTCATGAGGGCCACACCAGAGTTCACGCTGGTGTTTCATTGACTTATTTCCTCTCAGCTACAGAACAGCAGCTGGTGGAAAATTAATATTGTAGCATGCATTTACGAGTTAATTGCAGTTTCACTGGAAGGTGGGAAACCTGCGTTTGATAAATAAGAGAAAGAAGGACCAGAACATGCTTTCCGTGTCTGACCTTACCTCTGGGGTACTTGTCTCACCACTTGTCTCACCTGTCTGCTAGAAAGCAGGTCGGGGTCTTGCTGTGCTGAGCCAGCACACAGTAAGAGACAGTCGGTGCCTCTGAGACCGCACAGCTGTCAGCTCTCCTGGTGAGGACAGAGCAGATTCACTTGCTCCTACATTATTCCAGTTCTGATTTTTATTTGTAGGGCTTTCTTGATAGGTATCATAGGCAGATGTTTCAGCCAGGCTTGGAGCACCCTTGGTACTGAGAGAGGAAATCCTTGGATGGTCTACTTTTCCTCTGAGAAATGCCTTTTCTTCGAAGGTACCTGCTTGCTGTTTCACAATTACCCACCTCTTTTTCTCTTAGTGAGTTGCTTCAGTTATGTTTTTCCTGATGGGCTTCAATGTGACGGCTTTCAGGTGCAATGAGGAATGAATGAGTTGAAAGCAGAAGATGTCAAGCAACGGGTAAATGACGAGGGGAAGGAATTTAATACTCAGAATCACAGGAAATGAAAACCAGCTCCATTCATCTGCAAGCAACAAATAACTTGCACTCCAGTAAGCAGTTTGTCTTGTATTCCAGTTCACACCTGAAGCAGGGGCAAGAAGGGAAAGTACTAAACTCCATTATCCTCGGAGTAAGAGATCAGAGGAAGGCAGAAATTAGACAATTTCCATATAGACGAAGCAGCAGAACACAATTTTGGCATGTTTCAAACATCTGCAAGAGACTTCAGAGCTCTGAAAAATGCTGTGAAAGCTGTCAGCTGGGCTATAAAATGCAGAATCTAGTTAGCCAAGAAAGGCTGTGAACAAAGCGATGGGGAAACACGTCAAAGGAGGAAGAAACACCCTTTGCTGGACAGGCACGGCTTTCAAATGCTGCATGCTGTCAGCATGCCAGGAGTGAGAAGGCATGCAGGAGCCTGGTTGAGGGTGCAGTCTCCAGCACAGGCATGTACCAGAGCCAGTCTCTGGGCTTTGGTAGGGTCCAAGGCCATGCCATCAGCAAGACCTGGTTGCAGGCACTTGACTTCATTCAGATAAGACGAGTTGGTTTAATCTGTGCAGGCTGTGCACTGTTGCTGACCCAAGCATCCTTTTTTTTGGCTTTGTTTTACATCTATCTTGGCTTTCTAAGCATGTATTTAACCTTGCAGACATGTAACCTTCCTGGGTTTGAGAAGGTTATGAACACTTGAGCATCTACCACCCATTTAAAACCATTGTCTGGTTGGGTCAGGGCTGTCCTCCACCATGCTTCTGAGCTGCACTCTGACAAATTGGTAACAACAGGAAGAGAAGTGCCACAAAAATCATACTGATTTCTATAAATTATTTTACACAAATATCTATGTTATTTATATATTTGTGAAGGACATTGTCGTGGTTTAACCCCAGCTGACAACTCAGCCCCACACAACCACTCGCTTACTCCTCCCTGGCAGGATGGGGGAGAGAACTGGAAGGGTAAAAGTGAGAAAACTCGTGGGCTGAGATAAAGACAGCGTAATAGGTAAAGGAAAAGCTGCACACACAAGGAAAGAAAAACCAGGAATTCATTTGCCTCTTCCCATGGGCAGGCGGGTGTTCAGCCATCGCCAGGACAGCAGGGCTCTGTCACACATAACGGTGGCTTAGGAAGACAAAAACCTGTAATTCTGAACATGCCCCCTTCCTTCTTTCCCCAGTTTTATATGTTGAGCATGGCGTCATGGTATGGGGTACCCCTCGGGTCAATTGGGGTAAGCTGTCCTGGCTGCGTCCTCTCCCAGATGCCCCAGCCTGCTCGCTGTGGGGTGAGGGGCAGAAGAGACCTTGGCTCTGTGTGAGCACTGCTCAGAGATAACTAAAACATATCTGTACTGTCAACACTGTCTTCAACACAAACACAAAACATAGCGCCATACCAATTACTCTGAAGAAAATTAACTTTATCCCAGCCAAAACCAGCACATTCTCCACTCTTTATTCCATACCATTTACATCATGCTTAGGTCCCCCACTATCCAGTACAACCTCATTAACCACCACCCCCTTCCCATCCTTTAATATAATACATAGATATTACTTCCTTCGTTGATCGACCACTCCTGTGAAATGTCCATAAATGTCCACAAAATGTCTACTGAATTAGTTTAGTCTATGACTCTGGGCTCCATCTGTTGAGGTGGTCACTCAGCATAGGAGAAGTGATGTGTTGTGTGGAGTTACTGAGCACCAAAGCCAGACCAGGTCTGGTCGCTGCTGTGCTTGTACAGCTTAATGTTTCTCTTCCATTAGTTCAGGTGGTTCCTGCTATAGTAATTCCTATAACGTGCAACTCAAATCATGGGTTTCAACAATGTAAAGGTATTTCCATTACAGTCTCCACCCTTGGTCCCTTCGGGCCAGTTTATAGGGTTTAACATTGCAATAAACTCCTCCCCTTGCCCCTGTGCTGGCTGGGACTTATCCACAGGCTGCAGTCCCTTAGGGGTGTACCTGCTCCAAGTGGAGCCTTAGGTATGAGCCACAGTCTCTTCAGAGCTAGACCTGCTCCAGTATGGCCTTACCCACAGGCACAGTCCCTTCAGAAGCAAACCTGCTCCAGCGTGGCCTTACCCATGGCTGCAGTCCCTCCAGGGCTGTACCTGCTCTGTCATGGGCTTATCCATGGCCACAAGCTTTGAGGTGCTCCAGCATGACCTCCTGCACAGCCACAGATGCTTCGAGGTGTACCTTCTCCAGTGTGGACTTATCCTTGGGCCACAATTCCTTCAGAGCTATACCTGCTGTGGCACAGACATAATAGCCACAGCCACAGGCGCTCCAGGATGTACCTGCTCTGGCATGGACTTACTCACAGCCACAGATGCTTTGGAGTGTCCTGCTCCTACATGGACTCATCCACAGGTCACAGTCCCCTCGACTCGAGTTCATGCTGGAGGTCCAGCCTGTCCAGCACAGCAGTGCAGGAACAGCAGCCATGCCCTGGCCATCTGCCAGCCCAGGCGCATCGCCATGGCCATTATCAAAGTGTTCCCAGGCACAGCAGAGTCAGGTGATAAGCAGCGCAGCAGTACAGCAAGCAGCAAAAGCAAAAAGCAGCCACTAACGAGCACTCAACTCTAATATACAATGAGGCAAGCAAGCCTCATGGCCAGCACGGAAGCCTGCCGATTAACAGCTGAACAGCAATAACGGGTAAAAATTTGATCTAGCACATTCCAATCAAATCTGTCATTACCTTGAACCCTTTGAGCCCCACTTTGGGCACCAAAAAGGACTGTTGTGGTTTAACCCCAGCTGACAACTCAGCCCCACGCAGCTGCTCGCTCACTCCCTGTAGTGGGATGGGGGAGAGAACTGGAAGGGTAAAAGTGAGAAAACTTGTGGGCTGAGGCAAAGACAGTTCAATAGGTAAAGCAAAAGCCGTGCACTCAAGCAAAGCAAAACGAGGAATTCATTCACCACCTCCCATGGGCAGGCAGGTGTTCAGCCATCCCCAGGACAGCAGGGCTCTGTCACACATAATGATGTCTTGGGAAGACAAACGCCATCACTCCAAATGTTCCCCTTTCCTTCTTCTCCCAGATTTATATGCTGAGCATGGTGCTGTATGGTATGGAACATCCCTTGGGTCAGTCGGGGTCAGCTGTCCCGGCTGTGTCCCCTCCCCAACTCCCTGTGCCCCCCAGCCTTCTCGCTGTGGGGTGAGGGGCAAAAGAGACCTTGGCTCTGTGTAGGTGACACTCAGCAGTAACCAACGTCCCTGTGTGACCAGCAGTGTCCTCAGCACAAACCCAAAGCACAGCCCCATCCCAGCTGCTATGAAGAAATGCAACTGTCCCAGCCAAAACCAGCACAGGCGTAAATACATGGAGGAGTACAAATATGCATTCCAGCTTTTAATTTGTGATGTCATGGATTTTATAGGCTTTGCCAGGAGAAATGCTTTTTCCAAAAGACCTGAGTTACATGGATAAGACCATCCGTGCCTGTAAATGGTTGCCACAGTGGGCCGTTTGTACTCAGTTTAGGGACTGGCGATAAACGGTATTTCCTTCACCGTGCAAAACTGGAAGGTGGAGGGGAAAAACTGCCTTATGGATGCTACTCTGGGGATGAAGAGGTATCAGTTTGCTGCCAACACTTCCACCTTCAAATGGTGCCAAGAAGTCTTGTGAACTGGTCTCTCTGGTGCCCTAAGTGTTGTATTGAGGGGACACAGACAGGGCAGAAGAGAAGAGAACAGCAAGGCAGTCAGCCTGAAAGACAGCACCTCAGCAGCCTTACGGCTACAAGTGCGAGCAGAGGAGCAGACCAGAAGCCTATGCTATGCTTCTGCACAACCTCTTATAAATAGAATTCTTCCTCCACAGCTGTGAACCCCCGTACCTTCAGCACAAACAAGGTGCTGCCCAGCTCTGCGGTGTGAGGAACCACCTATTTTCTTTCCAGCATGCCACCCCCTAGATTCCTTTGATGCCCTCCTGAGGTCTGGTACTGGAAGAGGCTGCTTGCCCAAGCTGCATCTGATTTTATAATCTCGAGTTATACCTCCCTCAGTCACCCCCTTCTAGCCTGAAAACTACCCAGATGTGCTGATACACTACCAGAAAAGCTGAGAAGGCTGGTGTTGAAGGAGGATCACTAGATAATTTTTCAAATATATTTTTTGATAAGGAGCAGACCAGCCGCTGCCACATTCTCCATCTGTTACCTTGGGCAAACCGTTTAAACCTTCTGTACCCCAGCTCTTCTCATGTGAAGTAGGGTAATAACTCTGCTCTCATCTTGGCTATTTAGCACCTCAGGGCACAATAGTCTTTTGCTATTTCTATGCAGAGTACCTTCTGCCACAATTATTGTCATGTACACAACAGAGTGAGACAGAGCTGGGCTCTGTGGGCATTTTGGTGTTTTCCCTTGGGGGGTCATGCCTTTTGAGCAGACCCTCTTAATCCACCTGAGTCAGGTAAGGGCTCTCTGCCATGCAAGATAGTACTGCCTAAAATTGCCTTAGCAATGGTAAAGCAAAAAAGGGAAGAAAAAAAAAAATCTGTAACAAAACCCCTTTGACATTTTGCAGCAACGGTATTAATATTCTTAGTTATTGTTCCAGAACTGCCAATAATGTAAAGTTTAAAGGCGAAAGGGGTGGGCAGAGGGGGCAGAGAAATCAAAGCAGACCATTAGGCTGAATGGTTATCTAGGCAGTTTGCTCTAGGCAAACAGTTAATCCAGACCTGGGAGAGAGCACTGGTAGTTAAAGCCCTTTAATGGCCTAAGTCCTATGATAATTAGTCCTGCCCTGGAGGTAGCTAAGTGAGCCACTCCAGCCTGAAATGGAGCTCATCCACTGCTGAGGCCATAATCCTCTGTGCACAATGAAAGCTGAACTAATTCACTGAGTAAACACTTTCTCAGTTACTTACACGCTGTCTTCTTTCAGCCTGACACCAAATAGATTCACTTCCAAGAGCTGGAAAGAAAATCAACTTTTTTTTTCTTTTCTTTTTTTTTTTTTCTTTTTTTTTTTTTTAACAGCAACTGATCTTGGTTGAAATGCATTTGGATTTAGTATCCAGGGTATAACCTGGACAGATATCATCTCCTTTCTCCTGGCATCACACAGCAGCTCCTTTATTTTAATCCATTACAATGGCAGAGAGCAGAAAAGCATTTCCCCATCTATTACCTGCTCTTTTCTCCTGCCTGTTTCTCTGAAAAAGCGTATGCTGGAGAAGAGCAGGAAGGCTTGTGTGAAGCTCATACAGAAATTTGTGGCTCTTTCAATCATTGAGTTCCGTGCTCTCAGCTCACCCACAGGCTCAAGGTGGGAAACTTGGCACAGGGGAAGAGTAAATTGAAGTAGGAATGAAGGAAACACCAAATATCTTCAACCATTGCAGGTGGCACCAGGTTTTGCTCCTTTTTCTTCTTTTTGTTTTAATTAAAAAATGGAAATGTACATGCCCTAGCACATTGCCCTCTGTAATGACACGAAGTGAGTGCCTAGTCTTCTCCAGGTGTATTTCACGCTTGTGTCTTCTTTCCAGTTCTCCCAGCACCATCCTGCTTCGGGATCCATCTGCAAGACCCAGCTCTGAGTGCCCTCCATGACCCACCAAAAGCTGGGAAAGGGAACCAAGCAGTGAGCAGGGGGGTGGTGGCTTTGCATCCAGGAGCACACACTGTCCCTCTGGGTAGATCTCCCCCTGGGATCTCCTGCCCCACAATGGCACATTGAGAGCTGAGAGTGCTGGTGTCTCTGTGGAATGATGCTGCACATATCCCTGGTCCATTAACCCTGGTAGTTTCCCCTCTGCTGTCTGCAGTCCCAAGTGTCAGGGAAGAAGGCAGCTGAAGAGCTACGAGTGTAAGCATCCTCTGGCTTGCTGAATCACTATCACTCGATGAGGCATGACCAGAGCACAAAAGAGAGAGGGGTCTTGCATGACACAGACACAAGTGGGGTTGTGAAGTTCATAGTGTGTCATCTCTTGTTCTTCTCACAACTTGTCCTATCTCCCTAAAGCCCCAGATCCTGGAGTCACGTGAATACACCAGACTCAACATCACATGATGGAGAAAACCTGCTTAAGCCCCCAGATTTCTACTAATTTAAAACCTAGGAGGCAAATGAATTATATTTCAAAGGTGCCATTATCTCATTGCCTTTAGAAGTGAACAGGGTACTTATTTGCACCTGAACTCTTTGTTTAGGCTCATGTTAGAATCTACAGAGAGAAATGGATGTTTCTGGACCACAGTCCATCCCATCTCAAGATGGTTGGATGAACTGTACTCTATGAAGGCATGTTTGTCTCCCTGGGCTGAAACATGAGTTTGGACCCCCCAGCTCAGCTATTGACACTGTTAGTATTCAAAGGCAGGTGAGAGAAATCCCATCCCAGAAGTAGTGCTGTGATTTCTTTAAAGCAAATTACATGGTTTGAGGTTTTGATATATGTCTGGCACCATCACTCTGCATGTTTTGGTCAAGACATAGTTGCAAATGACTGCCTGGTTTTGAGATTAACTTTCCACCCCTCAAAAGGTTCCTTTGGATGCTGTCTGGAGATCTTCCACCCCACTGGCCAGGATCTGTCCAACTCTCAGGAAACTGCAAGTGTCTTTTCTTGGGCCAAGCAAAAATGCTTTGCGTGTGTTCTCTTTACACAAGGACCTCCATATTTGTGTACATCAGAGGGGTTTCTGGACCTCCACGTAGGAAAGATTTCATTTGTTTTTTCTTCTGAAATCGCTCTTTCCTAAAGAGGGGTTTTTGATGGTGCTTGATGACCTTCAGTGGTACAGAGGAAAAGACAGAGGCAACTCTGTCTTGCCTTGATAAAAGAAGAAAAATCAAATCCTGGTCTAATTTTATACTTCCAAAAAGGAAAGACAGATATAAAAGGGTCTGCCAAAGAGAAGAGTCTCATAAGCAAAGGAGAAAAACAATAGATTTTATTTGTTTATTGGGTATTTACATGCACCAAAATCATTATCATTTAGAATCCGGCCCAGGAAAAGAAATCCCAGCAAAAAATATAATTAAATCTTCCTCAATGTTCTCCATGGTCTACCAGCAATACTAGTTTTATGAAGACCAAGTCATGGCCCACAAGTTGGTGAGAACAGGCCAGCAAAGGAGTGTACGGAAGGGTTCAGGCAGGGTTCAGCCTGAGTGAGGGCTGTGTGAGGCAGCTGAGTGGTGGGGTTCATCCTTTACTGATGGCTAGGTTTGCTGGCTGGCTGCTCTCCACATGAATGATGGAGAAGAGCAAGCCAGACAGCTTTCCTTCTTTGGTCCCAAGCCATCAGGGAAGCATGTCCTGCCTTTAGGGTTCCAGCTCCCAAGGTAACATGGAGGACCAGTGCCAGCTGGAAGACTCCAGGACTTGAAAGCAGAGGTTTCTCCCCTCTCTCATCTACACCAAGGTGGACACCCCTGGCTCCCTGTCTTTGTTCACCCTGGGAGGTACAGGATGTTGAGTCAGTGATTCCTTGGGTGCTTTCAGAACAGCTATGGGGTCCAGCTTGGTCGTCAGTAAAGTAGTAGTGGGCAGAGAACAGAAAAAAATGGTCTGTGAACCTCTTGAACTGAGTGATGGGAGAGGGAAGGCATGCAGGCCTGTGTTAGGAATGTTCTGATGGCATAAAACGCGTTGGTGAGTGGCATTACTAGTGTTGCTTGGGGCTAGGAGGAAAAAAAAATCATTCTGAAGTGTATGCTCAGAGATACTTTTTTTTTCCTTATACAGGGAAAATAGAAACAAAATGGGGGGGGGGGGGGGAAGGGAAAAAACGCTCACCCTCTCTGCATCAGCAGCTGCTTCTGTCTCCAGGCTCTATGGCAGTGATACCTCAACCCACCCATTCAGCAGTCCATTATCACTTCCCTCCTTCCATTATTCCCCTTCAACCTTATCAGACGTAAGCATCGTCTCAGACGCTCCAACTGGAGCCTTGTAATTGTCCCTGGTTAGAGCTCGATAGCACCTTGAACCGCCAGAGTAATCTCTGCTTTAAAAAAAAAAAAGGTCTCTGCAAGGAAACGATGCTAGAATTTGCCTGTGGCTATGTGGGATCTTTAATAGCTAACTCTTTTCTCTCTCCCTCTCTCGAACTCACAGATAAATGGGAGAATTCATTTTTTTTATTTATTTATCCTCAGCCTTTTTAGACTGCCTCTTAGGCAGTGATCGCAATATTTATTACAGGGTTTGCCATATTATTATTACTAGCTCCTGAGGGCACGTGGTGGAAGAGGTGGGTGGAGAAAGTATAATGATATTAAACAGAAGTCGTCTCTGGGGGAGGGAAATGGAAATGGCATTTTTTGGAGCATCTTGGTGAGAGGAAGGCAGGCAGACTCTGAGGGGCTGACTGACTCTTTCTCCTTGCATCTGGTCAAGGTTTAGGCCAGGGCACCATGAGTGACAAGTTTTTTGATCAGGAAAGGAGCCTTTATTTATTTTATGCTGGGAAAGGAGTGAGTAAAGATGCAAAGTCCAGTTCAAAGAGCAGGTGAAGAGAATCCTGGCTGTTGCTTTGCAAACCCAAGTGCCACCAGCATCTGTAAGATAGCCCCAGCTTGTAGCCCAGCCAGCACAAAAAATGGGAGAATAAATGAAAATGTGCACCCATGGACTAAACCCGCCCTTTACTGAAGACCTACCTTGGGACACTGAAGGAGAGGGAGGTGGCTTATTTCTTAAACTGATTGCTTTTTTCTAATAAACAAGACCAAGGTTTCTGGTAACGTGTGCCTCCTCCACTGAGCTCCTCTAGATTCTCATGTTCCTGCCCCAAAACTGACTCTCAGGCTGCATTTTTCAGCTTTCTGTTTGCAAAATGTCACCTGAAAATTGCTGTCCATCATTTAATTGCACACCTAACACTTGGATGCCCATATCGGTGAGTTTCCATGAAATCTTCATTGTTATCTGGCCTTTCATTCCTTGTGTTTACACCTGGTAGAAAACCCTTGCTGCTTTTTCATTTAAAGGTGATTGCAAAGGGGAAAATGAATTAGTGCCAGTTGTTGCTTTATGATGTATATCTGGAAGACGAATGAGTGAAAAAAAAAAAAGGAAAAAAGAAATCATTGAATTCTGAAGGAGCTTTTGCACATTTTTACATTAGACATTGTGGACAAGTTATTTTTTCCTCTAAGTCTCTCCAGAACATTATGGAAGGTGGGAGTTTGCATCATTAGCAATAATTTGCCAGGGAAACAGCTAAATTAGTGTTTATTTGTTGAATCTGGTGCAGAAGTCCACCACCTCAGAGAAACAACATGATGCTTTGAAAATGCTGTGTAACAAATTATCCACAGGCAGATATAAAATTCCTTTTCTTTCCCCTTCAAGCAGGGCCCATCAAGCCACAATGGAGGCACCACAAATATATATCAGTTGGACTGTTTCCAATGCATTTATAAGAGCACAAGACCATGAGTTGTGATTACTTTGGTGTTAAGCCTGTCCCAGGAGACAGGATAGAGGAGCACTGCAGCATGGAGAGGAAGGATCTGAATCACAGCACGTCTGAGGACATGCCACAACCCATCAGAGAGGGGAACGTATGTTTCTAAGTACACCCCCTCCTTGGGTAGCCACCTACCTCTCGTTAAAGCATCTTAAGTTTAAAAAAGATTTCCATTGCAGCCACAGTAATCATGTCTCTCCTCCTGGCATGATTGGTGGCGTGTTCTCATGGGTGGCAGTGATGGTCATCCTGTGGCCATTTCTTGGATGTAGGGGTTGGTGAGGACGGTGGGACTCATGCCAGCCCCTGTTGTGTCCTACAGCCTAGCTAGAGGTTAGGCTTAGTCAGAGCTTGAAAAGCCAACCGAGATTTACAGATTGGAGTTTTGCATTCAAATAGAAGAGCTGGATCTATACAGTGACAGGACCTCAGAGTCCTGGGCTATAACTCAGTCTCTTGTATTCCTAATGCGAAGAAAAGATTTGTAAACAAACACTTTTTTTTTTTTTCTTAGAACTTATTGGCATGACTTGTGATTATGTTTTAGGATTTGTAAATCTGTTTTAGGATTTGTAAATCTATTTCCTGACTTCTAAGCCAATCGAACGTTTCAGAAGTCAGTCAGAGAGTTAAATCTGATGCGAAAAGTCATGGTTTGTAAATCAAACTGCAGTTCTTAGGTTAGCTGAGAGGATTTATGAATCTGGATGGAGATATCTAAATCTGGTTTATAAAAGTACTGATTTATAAATAAAACCCCAAAGCACAGCTTGGCTCCTGGCAGGTGATGAGTTGGGAGGTGCAAAATGACCATGACATGGACACCCAGCGATGTCTATTGCAGGGACCCCAGAACATCCATCAACAATCCCAGATTTACCCTTCAAAGAAAAATAAAAGCTCAGGGCCTCTGTATCGCACCCAGCATAAAGGCGAAGCTTTTGGATGCCAGCCATCAAAAAGAGAAGTTTTTTTCCAACTGTTCTCCAGACCCAGGTGATGCTAGCAGGACCACCTTGCTGGCGTGGGACTGTGTGCCACTGCCTCCCCATGCTAGCACAGAAAGCCCTGCATCCTCACTGACCCCTCAGCATCCCAATTTCCACCGAGGCCAGGGGTGATTGTTCGTGAAATGCTGTACAGCTTCAAAAGTTTCACGGTATAAGTGTGTCTCTTATATAAAAAAAGAGAAAAAAAGGGGGGGGGGGAAATCAAATTTCTACAGTTCTAAAACTTTTTTTAAAGCATTTAAATTTTAAGCTGGGGATTTATAAATGGGCTATTAAAGTTTAAGAGTTTCATTATAGTTTTTTTAAAATCATAATTACTTTAGGTAGGGGAGGAGGGAAAGATCTACTTTATTCCTAGTGGAAACTATACATATATATGAAGTATCTATATAAAAGCTGGAACTGAGCTTATATTAATACAGTTTAACTGATATTCAATAACTTCACCCTCCCTTTTTCCTATTGTCCATATTTAAATACTTCAAAAAGAATTCTAATCAAGTGGAAATTAATAGGGGAGGAAAGACTGGGGTAGCAGGAGAGGGCTCTAATCCCACTCTCTCTTAATATTTCAAAGTCTCTTTTATTTTCCTAATAAAAAAAGAGAGAGCGAGAGGGAGAAAGTGGAATTAATCCAGTGCTCTGAACTGTCCTCTCGTCTTACTGATTTAAATAAAATCCAAGAGCACATCACACCAGAAGGCCATTCCTGGCCACGTGCCAGGGTGGGCTCTCGCGTCCCAACTTTCCCTCCCTGCCTTCCCCAGGAGGTGGCCACCGTCCCTGCTCCCCACCCGCAGGTTGGACATGATGCCCCAAACCAGCAAGGGCATGCTCGCCTTCCTGAGGGCTTCGGGGTGTCCTCCACCCCCTCTCAGCACCTGCAGGAGGGCAGCCTTGTCACCCTGGTGGGATTTGGTGCGAGGTGCAGTGGGGCTGTGTGCACCCAGACCCTTGAGGACCCAGCTCATCCCTGTGTCCAAAGTTCTTGCACCCATGGGCACTTTCCCTGTAGGACCTGGTGATGATGCTGGAGCAATGCAGATCAGGTTAGATCAGGACAGGGCTGAGTGTGAACTGGAGGTGAGGGAAACTAATTGGTGGAGCTTTCCATGACAAAGACAGAGGAAGCAAAACGTTCTGCATCGGTTTGCCTTGATTTCTCTGTTGCTGTTGCATCCAGCTGCTCGCTGAGGACAGAGGAGCAAACCCTCTGCTGACACCAGCCCACTCGGTTCCTCCTGGCAGCCCACGTGCTCCTGAGCCAAGCCTCTGGATTTAAAACAGACATCCCTCCGGGCATAGGGTGTGCGCAGACTTGACAAGTTATTTAAGCATTAAATACTGTGTAAAAACTGAAGGCAGCCTTGTTAAGCCGCACAGAGCAGAAGGATGTAATGTTTTCAATGGAGCAGTAAATAACTGTTTTATTAACAGAGCAGTGCACACTAGATGGCATACCACTCCTTGCCTGCTCCTCCGACGTTATATTGGTTTTATTATACTTTCATTAAGACAGCATCCAAATCTGGACGGTATTTTCCTAATGCAGGCAAGACCCCATCCTATCGCAGTCGGGTGGGCACGCAGGGGTACCGGCGCGTGCCCGAGTTCACGGTCCATCCTGGTAGAGGTGGCCAGTCTCTGTTGAAGTGGAGGCAGGTGTAGCATGTTTTTCTGAGCTTGACTTTTCTCCATCTGTGGTGCCACACAGGGTGAGCAAACCTCATCCGTGGCGAGCCTTTTCCTTCTTCGCAGTGTGTTTCAGAGGCACGTTCATCACTGTGAAAGCTGTGGCTCTGCTAGCAGTAAAGAGATGTCAAGACCCAGGTATATCCTCGCAAGGGATAGCAGTCATAGCAATGTGGGATGAGATGGCAAGGTCCTCCTTCAAGAAGATACCTCATAAAGCTTTAATTTCGGCAGACCAATCTGGTTAACTGGCAGGCATTTAAACAAAGCATTTCCTCAAACACTTTATTGTGGATTTATTCTTATTTTTTTCAATGTTGGAAAAAAAAAAAAAGCTGTCTTCTAGATTTCCCAATCTCATTATGCAGAAAGAAACATGCATTATATGTGATATTAAGCTTCAGGGCTTAATGTACTATATACGATGATGACCATGCAGTCTTATTTTACTTTTTAAATTGCTGAACAATGAATAACTTATGTAGGAAAAACACGGAGCTGGGCAAGTGTCTTCATTCAACTATTCTGGGAATTAAGCAAGAAGCAAATGAGAAAAAAAAAAAAAAAAAGAAAAAGCTATGGTTTCCAAGCATTTCAAGACAAATGGTGGCACCAAGAAACAGTTGTACTAGAGAAGATATGAATTAGGGTGATGAGGACAAAGATTTTTCTGTACATTTCTCAGTCTGTAATTTCTTAGAAATTCAACCAGCAAAACAAAAAAGAAAATGATACCTGCCCCAAATCCACCAAGGACAAGAAGTTTGAAATAACATTTTATTTCTGTCTGTAATATCTTCTTGTGCCTGGTTGGAAATGCGTGCTGCCTCTGCCCAGAGCTAATAACCAGTTATTACCTACAGTGACCCAGCTGGGCACTCGGGGGAGGGCAATCATACCCAAGGTGTTGGTAGGAAATATAAGCACAGGGCTGAAAATAATAAAAGAGATTCAAATTCGTAAGGACTTTACTAACAGCACATCAAGAAGAAAATTATTGCAGAGTCTGTCTACCTCACGGCAGTGAGAAACAGTGGGGCCATGATGTTGCAAGACACTGCTGGAGTTGAAGGTGGGCAACCAAAGGGACCAGAAGTTAATATCCACTCCACAGCAGCAAGCAGACCTGGAAATGTCGGCTGCCTTCTCCAAATGCTGTTGCCAAGCAAGAGGGGAGGTGACGCTGAGCTGGTCAGGCTGGCCCAGATGGCCAGCCACCTTCGCCTCAGCAGGGATGGGGACAGCCCAGGGTGGCAAATGCAGCCACATACCTCCTTGCCATTGTGCTCTGCACCCACCTCCTGGGGTGGACATCAGGGCTATTTTTAATGGAAGAGTTGGTACCTGAAAAAGTTTGGAGATTAGGGGTGTGTGTGTATTTTTGCTGTTTTTTGTTTACGGGTGGGGGTTTGTTTGTTTGTTTGGGTGTTGGTGTTTTTTTTGTTTTGTCTTGTTGGGGTTTTTTATTGTGGAAGCCATTTGATTTTATCTTAGAAACCTTACAGAAGACCTGCCATTTGTACTTTGTAACCCTGTTCTTCCCCGTTCACCAGCTTCCTATCTGGATTTGTAACCCCCGTTAGGCATCTGGACTTCATCCCTACCCGGATCAAAGCAGTGTGGAGTAGGAGATCTCACAGCCCTGGCCCCATGGAAGGAACGGCACGTGAAGGGCAGCCCTTGCGCACCTCTCCTGCAATGGGATGCATCACCTCCTTAAGAGCTTGTCTTCTTTCATCAGCTACAAATGCTCCCAGCCCGCTTGTTCGGATGTGATGCCTAACCTCAGATGACACAAAAGCCATCCACAAAGCACAACCCTTCAGATCAGGATTTTTCAGCTCTTCCTGGTCTAGTGACAAAGCACCAGCTCTGCCAAAAAGAAAATGTCAAAAATGTCAGGATTTTCCCAAAGGACCAGAATTCCAACTCAGTCAGTTGTTGCTGCCCTGAAGAGATTGTGATCTGAATGAGCAAGAGGAAGAAAGCACGTCTTCTCTATTTTGCAATTTTATGTCATTTTTTGCTGTGTCTCCAGTCCTTTAACACATTGTGTTGTTTCATTCCCTGATCAGACAGTCCATATTTGCAAAATAAAATGAGTCCTCCTCCTCTTCCCCAGGAATTTATTCCCTTTGGTCACTGTTTATTGCCCAAATTATTTAAAAGTCAGCCGGGAGAGTATGCCCAGTGCAGAGGTTTCCCCTGAGATTCAGGCAGATGCTAGGGCTGTCACCACTTTCATGGCAACACACTCACAAATAAAATCTGATCCAAGCAGCTATCCACCAGCAAACGAATAAAAGATCTTGCCAACAGAATTGTGACCTGGCATGGTCTGTTTGCAGAAACGCTTTGGATACAGCCATCCCATGTTTGCATAATTTCCAGTCTCAGCATTTCTAAGACAAGTTTTACCAGCGTATGTATCTCTGCTCTGTTTAGTTGCTGTTCTTAGGGGGAAAAGGCTTATCGCTGCCTCAGCCAGAAGGTATAAGCAGTTCTCATAGTTAGTGCTGGGTTGGGATGGGCTGGGTCCACAGCTGGAGTCAGAGACGTGCCTTTTCCACGTACACATGTGCACGGATGTACACCCATGCACATGCGAACACGTGGACATCTCGCACACACAAACAAATATTCATTTTCTAAAAGGCTTGTCTCAACGCAAACCAATTTGAACCTGGAGGAAAGGCTGCTACATTCCTGTAGGAATGAAAGATAAAGTGGTGCAAATACAATAACCTGTAAAACTCAGCAAATCCTCCAGTTAGAATATAATTTTACTGGAGAGGGGGAAAAATAGCTTTTCTCTCAAAGAAAAGGTGGTTTAAAATTAAAATTCATTAAAGAAGGCTAGCTGACACATTTTTGTATTCTTTGAGGAAGTATATCTGTTTCATTTAATGCCTGTCCAATTAAAAAGAAGTGGTCCCTTATTACAGATATGATTTATTCTCTGATAAACCACTGATTTATGGCTCACTAGGGTATATATTTAATACTGTCAAAAAAAAATATGAAAGGACACCCAAAACTATCTGCAGTGCTACAGTGACTCAGTCTGAAAAGGATCTGAGGAAGCAAAGACCCCTGGGAGTTAAATGTAATCTTTGCCTGGGATAAAAGCGCAGAGAACTGCTGATCTTCACAAAAGGATCCTTCACCACCAGCCCCAGCCACCTTACACACACAGGCACACGCACACCCTTCCTCTCCTCCTCTTCCTGCACCCCAACCAAGGAGCAGAGCCGCGGGAAAGTGAAGGTTTTAAACAGAAAAAAAAACCCAAACTATGTTTTTCATGTCCCGCTCCCAAATTCTGAACCGCAGCAAAGTGCTGCCTCTTGGTACTCGCAGGCTATAATAACGGATTTACGAAAAATGTTGTGATTTCTTGTAGGTAGCTGATGAATCCCATCTACGGATTTTTAAGTGTTTTTTCCAAATGGTAAGCCTCATTTTGGAAATGGAGAAACAGGGGTCCAGGATAAGTGAAGTGTTCTGCTTCAGTTCCCAGCACAGTTAGCAGCAGCCTGGAGAACGGACAGCAGGATTTCTCCATCGGTGGCAACCAGGCTGTGTGTGGATTTTTCTGGCTTTGCGCTTCTTGGTCCCACTTCACAGTAAGCTAAAAAAGAGGAGGTGTGGAGCAGGATTCGCCCTTTCCCGGTGCAAGCATCTGAGAGGGGTTGGGAACTTGCTTCTCTTCATCACTGACAAAGGGAGAACAGACTGACTCGCCAAACCTCAACATCTGCACCAGGCATCCTTGAACTCCAGCAAGCTAATGTAACTCACGGTATTTCAAATCTCACCTCTGCCTCCCAGACAGCAAACAGTGATGATAAATATGGGAGAGGAGGCAGGTTTTTAACTGCTTTTTCCCTTGTACAAGAAGAACGTGGTGCTGACCCTGCACTGCAAGTGTATATCCTCGTACCGATTGTCATCACTCTCCAGGTAGTCCAAACGGTGCTGTGATGGAGTACCAATACCCCTAAACATCCCAGAAGAATTGGCTGGTCCTCAAAAGCAAACTGATCAATAATTATTAAGTCCTCAGTATTTAGCATTTTGCCTCTTCAGAAAGAGCAGAGGTCCTGTTTGCACAATTTTTCCCTTACCACTGGGAAAAGTAGCAATGTGCTTTCAAGCGACATGGTCATTGCCCAGCCTCGTAATTAATGATAACATGTGAACCTCTGCAAGGGTGGGTACTGGCATGAGTCCCCTGTTTTGATACACGTGCAATGGAGGATTTTTGTGTGCAAACACCACCTCATTTGTTTGATGAGCAGAGATGGGACTGATGAGAATAGACAGAGTAATGCACCTCTTTATTTCTCGTTTCTCTCCAGTTATACCTACTTTAACACAGAAAATGTCTACTGGTTCAAAAGTAAAACTGTGTTGTATTTTCATTCACACAGCACACCAAATCTGTCTATTTTCTTACAGCTAGCACATGAGCTTGGATCAAGGATCATAAATTCAAGATAAAGAACTATCTTGTAAATAGAAAACTTTAGGAGTGATTTGCCTCTATCTGCTTCTCATGTATGCTTGTAAAACCCAGTTAAAAAAAACCCAAACAAACCACCAAACAAAAAAACAACAAACAGACCAAACAATCACCTCTCTGATGGCATTTTAATTTTCTGGAAAATGTTTATCTGAACTATTGCTTTCTTCCCAGGTAGGGGGCAATGAGGTCAAACCAGGCAACGACCCCATGCAACATGGCAATACCATGCTCAGGGACATCCTCTACTGAAAGCACAGGCGTGTTGGTGAAACAGGTCTCCAAACAGCACCCATGCGGCTGCTCTCGGCAGAGATGTGGCAACCTCAGGTTCCTATAAGACTTTCAGACACGTTTGGAGTTGGCTGTTATATACTGGCACGTTGGCCAAATGTCCCCTCTCTCACAGCTGTGGTGGTGGAAGGAGTCTTGCAGACTGGCTCTCCATCCTGCTCCACCTGAGGTCTCTTTGCTCCTTGGAGAGCTGAGCTACTTCACCGTGACCTTACGAAGGTGGCTGTCCTGCCCCTCCCCCTGCCCCGGCTAGCAGGCTGGCTTGCGCACGAGGACAAGCCGCCATGGCCTCTCCTGAAGCGATTCGCCGTACAGAGCATCCCGCATCAAGCCGAGAAGTGTTAACTGGTTTTTCCAGATATCATCAAATACATTTAAACAAGCCTGATGCTTGAATGCTTTTTGCATCGGGTGTGTTATACATAAAATATGTTGAGTCAGTGATAGCGCCCTTATCTAAAGACAGAAGCCAGCAAAATTTCACCCGGTGCACTTTGTCAGATTGTTCCTTGACACAGACAGCCTGCAGCTGGCTGTGACGAGCAGGTGATCGCATCTGGCTCCGGGGAGAGGAGGCGTTCGCGTTCCCCTACACTGTTTGCTCTCCCCTGACCGCTGTGTCTGGTAAATGAATGGGAGAGCAAAGAGCATGTCCAGGCGGGCACCGCCGGCGAGCAGCGTTTTGGCAAGGCTGAGACTGTGCAGCTTTGCTCTGGAGGCAGGTTTGGGATGGGGCTTTGGCTCTTTAAGGAAGAATTACAACCCTGTATTATTCTACTCAGCCAGCAAAATGAGAAAGCAATGTGTCTGCGTTCATCCACGCAGCTTAAAGCTATTTAGCTCTGGTGCTCGTACCCTCCATGCTGCAGCTGTATGAAGCTCCTGCATCACTGGAGACCTTCTCACCATTGGAACCCACTGCCTGTGGGCATTACCATGTCTCAGTCATCAGAGCTCCTGGGCAGGGAAGTCATCTTCTCCAGTCTCTGCTGGGCAGAATTGCATCTCCCTCCCAGCCATGCGCCTCACAAAAAAGCAGTCCCCATAGAAGACTCTAAACCCTACTCAAGTGCCCAGCAGCACAATGGCTCCAGGAAAGGCAGGGATCCTTCACCTGCAAGTGCATTTCTGGCCCTGCCTACAGTTCATCCATAGGGCCACAGGTTCTGCTGGGTCTAAGCTGACTTCCCCAGGGAGGAGAAGAGCATCTGGGGACATAATAGACCCACACAACCTGCCTTTGCCTTTTCTATGGAGTTGGAGTTTCTTTTTCTCCCCATCTGAGCGCTGAAACAAGTCTTTACATTGGGGTCATTTCCACTCTACAGCCAGTTTCATATGTGACCAAAGTCCCGTAGCCTCCCCATCAGGTCCTTCTCGGTTTTTCTGCAGTACCACAGCACTGCTTGTCTCAGAGGGGTGCTGGAAAGATAAACACAGTGATGCATCCAGCAACGATGGGAAGGGAAGTAGATAAGCACCCGGGCTAGAGAATATAGGCACAGGAATTATCTGAAGGCAGAAAAGGGATTATCGCTCCGGAATGAGTCTGTCTCTGCTGAAGAGGGGAATATTTGACACCATAAAAGTCTCTCCTTGCTGCACCCTTGGCTCCACCAGCAGCACGCGCACAGTCCATGCATCCATCCATCCGTCGGAAAGTGTCTTACTGATGTTCACCTCTGCCCCGCTCCATTTCCAGCTGACTTTTGGCTATTTGGGCACTTGGAAATAAAGCCACCAGGTGATCCCCAGATGTGCTGGGACTTCTTCAAGATGAAATCGCAGCTGTGGCTCAGCAATCCTTTAGTGCAGCTTCTACTTTCAGTACCATTCACAGACAGGCCAGCAATTAATTAGCTAGGGCACTTAATGAATTACACATATACCTCTTGGCTCCTGGGCACCTCACACCAATTACAAAACCCAGACACTGGAACTGGGTGCACCTGCACTTTCCTAGCCATTGCAAAGGGGGTGTAACACACGCGTCTGTGAAGCCAGCAATCAGAGCAATTCATCTTGGCAGCGCTGGCATGAACAAACATACCTTTGGTGTGTGTGGCTACAAAGGAGAAAATGACCGGTTTCTTCCCCTCAGGAGTGCACAGGAAGCCAAGGCTGGTGGCGTTGGTAAAGCAGGTAGCTCTCAGTAGCTGACCTAGCCAGCATGGCCGTGAGGAGGTCTCACCTGTAGAACAATATGATACATGGGCTTCTTTCAGCTCCCTTCACCTGGGGAAAGGGTAAGAAGCCCTCCAAAGGAAGGCAACTGGGCTGTCTTTACCACCACAAGAGAAGCCTTGCTATGAGACTCCATAAAGGACCAAGAACTTCCTCTTCATCTCCTCTCCCTCTCCCCCCCTCTCTTGCCTTCTCCCACCTCAGAAAGTAATCTCATCCTTTCGTCACATATTATTGAAATCCCAGCTCTTAAAAAAAAACCTCTCATTTTTTGCCCAGACTGAGAGCATGTCATTCGGAAGTGATGTGCAAGGCAGGAGATAACCAGGTAGAACTCAGCGATTCGCCACAGAAAATGGCTCCATGTATGGTTGTAATGCTATCAGAGTCCCTCCCTCAATAGCTCTTTACTGCTTCCGAGCTCAGAATCTGCTGATTCAAGAACTTTGCCTGCACGGGCAGAGGAGGAGGGGACAGGGCTGGGGGGAGATGGGGAGCTATATAAAAATAGAGCATTTGCGGTCCGGACGGAACACATAATAATGCAAAGGCTCTGCTTTCTTCCCCTTTTTTTTTTTTTTTTTTTTTTTGGTGGTGCAGGAGAAGCGGCGCGCAGTCCCCCCTGCTCACTCTCTCGTTCTGTGTCCTCATTTCATGCTTTAGTTGTGCTGATTGGGAGGGCTGAATCCCCTCGGCTAACTGCTTAGTGCAAAACAGTTGCACTCCCATCTGAAATGGAGAGAGGTTAGAAGCTAACTCCATGCAGACAGGGGATTTTGCAGAGGCAAACGGGGTCTCCAAGGGGATGCAGCCATGTGAGTCCTTGGACTAGGAGGTCTCCCATTGCCGAGGGGTTTGGAGAGAAATGTTCCACACAGTTCTCTTTTAACCAGAAATATTATGTCTGGTTAGGCAGAAGATACCTCTCTCTGTTCAGCAGCCTTTCTTTCAGATGTGGTGGTGCACAAGTCTTTTGAGCGCGCACAGGGGAGGAAATAAACCTCAACTTCATACAGCCAGGTGGGTACGAGGTGGGGTAGAGACAGACAAGCCTACACAGCTGGGGCCCCACCAGCATCTCTGACATCTTCCTGGGCTCTAGCCCTGACTCTCTTCTTTCAATTTTGGATGTGAATTAGGGGATCCAAAATATTTTGGATGGCTTTGTAAATGTGCGTTAAAATATTAAACCATACTTTTTGTAGATCAGGGGACCTGCGCCACAGGAAACTTGGCATAACTGCAAAGCCACTGTTCAGTAGCAGTAGATGCAGCACAGTCCTCTTGCAAGCAGAGGATCCATCGTTTTGGCAGGGGGCTATTACTTTGCCCCATGGAGCCATTGATGGGAAATCACTGTGGGCTTCTGCCACCCAGTCCCCATGTATGCCCTGGTCTGGATGGACCAGAGATGCTGCCCAGCCACCTCAGCACTCTGCCAGCCTCCCACCTCAGCTCCCACGCACATTACCATGTCACTGGTGTTTGATCACCAAACGAGCCAGCTCAACAACTGTCTCCTAGTTGAAAAGAGAACAAATGTGTTGACTGATGAGAGAAACGTTTTTCCTCTCTGACAGGTGCAATGCTGGGTGATTTTTTATGAAGTGCATGATCACAGGGTCCGGCAGCCGCTTGCTGGTTTGCTTGTTGTCCTCTGCAACCACGTACAGCTGCACCCACATGTAGCTGGGGGATTTCACCCTCATCCACCATTCCCACCCAAGGGGAACTGGCAGCCAGCCTTGGCCTTAAGTTTCCTGTCAGTTTTCTAGTCCTCATAAATTTAGGAGCCGTCAGCAAAGTAAAGGAGGATCACAATACCATACATGGAGAACTGCATAATCTTGAAGACGAGAGTAAAGGAAATGGGATGAAATTTAAGACTACTAAATGCAAGGTCATGCACTTGGGGATTAACAAGAAATTCTGCTCTAAACTGGGAGCTCATCAGTTGGAAACGAGAGAGGAGCAGAAAGATGTGAGTGTATTAGTTAACCAGAGGATGTCTATGAGCCACCAATGAGTGTACTATGAAAAAGCAAGGATCCCAGCCTCTTTCGGGTGAAGCGTTCCCAGTTCAGACCAGTGACACTGCAATGGTGTCCTGTATGTCATGGGCAAGATTTCACCTGGGTAGTTCTCTGCATGGAAGAGGCTGTCCAGCCCACGGGGAAGAAGGTGGAGAGCAGGCAGGGGAACAGAGGGGTGGTGTTCAAAAAGGATCTTAACATCGGTGTTTTCCATCAGTGTTTTCCAGAGCTGGTATGGCCGAGGTGGGAGCTGGCCTCACTAGCCAGGAAAGCTGCTTTCCCCTTGTCAGCTTTCCCCTCCACACTCTGTGTTCATCTAGTTCAAATAAATTAATCTGAACATAAAACAAAGGGTCTGCAGGCAGTACCTGTGAGGGTGTTTTCATAGCATTGCTTTTTTACCTCTTTCCAGTGACGTTAAAACCTTGGTTGGGCGCATATGGAGTATATGTTTCAGGCTGTAGCAAAGCCTTTTGCCACATATTTGTGCACATACACCCTGCCATGGGCTGTCACCTTCCCCCCAGCCCGGATGGGTGTCCCAGTCTTTGGGGACCTCTCAGCCTACGGCACTTTCAGACGCTCTGCAGCCACCTCTCACAGGGTGCCACAGGGGATTTAGCGTAAAGGCCTTGGAATGAAACGTGCGCTGGGAACAGGTTTACACTCTGTATTTACTGGCACAGGAGCGATGTTTTAAGCTGTGCTAAAGGGGTTTTGTCATTCTCTTTTTTGTAGTTCTCACTACCTAAAGCATTGCCTCTTTCCCCTTGCTGCCCTTTTGCATTACTTTTCCCCTCGACAAACACATCCCTTTTGGTGTCTCCCAAGCCTGTTCAAAACCTTACTAGGCATTTCCTACACTGCTTTGACCAATCCCTTCTTCTAACCGGTTTCTCAAATGCAGTGAGTAGCACTTGCCCCTGAGCAGACCTATCGCAGCCTCTGCCAGTTTGAGGGTGTTGCAGCTTCTGGCTGGTCTGCGCAGAGGGTTTTGTGCCTGCCGTCAGCCATGAGGGTAAGAGAGGAAGGAAGAAATACCAAGTGGCAGCAGCATCACATTTGCTTTTATCACAATGGTGCTAGTTATATGTACAAGCCATGGCTCAGGGTCTGTGCTCAGCTGTGATGGAGCAGCAGCAGCCAAGCCCAAGCCACCCATGTGCTCCTTTGGACCTGCCAGAGGGACCCTGGGCCACAGCACTGAGGTCCCAAACTGAGGTCAAAGAGCTGCCAGCATTGGGTCTGAAGCCCAAAACAAAGGCCTTCCAGGATCCTCCTCAATCAATGTTTCTGTGCCCTCTTCAATGACTACAGCTAGCTGTCTCCCTTTTTTCACAGCTGAAAAAGTCCTGCCAAGAAGAAAGTCTTCAGGGCCTGCTCACATTCCAGCAACACTCCGGCCTCCAGAAGTCCTTTTCACAGCATACAATATGGCATTGTGATTAGATATAAACTGAAAGTGTATTTCCTGCCCTTCAGTAATTACACTGGCTTATGGGAGCTTTATTCAGCATGAAGCTTTATTATTCTGCAGAATGAAATTCTGTATAATTTTCCTCTCCTCCAATGCACAGATGAAAAATCATATTTTGGTCCGAGTTGGGAAGAAAGGCTCAGTTATCACTTGAGAGCGTGGTGTTATTTTCCCCCGGAATTAAAAAATCCATCTGGGTGTACGACCCCGTTCACCCTCCTGCCTCTCCATTCAGCCTTTTGTATGCATATGAACCTTATCAATTTCCACTGCTGCAGAAAGGTGAACCAAAACAGCCTGCCTCCCCCAGTCCTCCTCACTCTAATGGAAACGCGTGAGCTGGAGCAATAAATGCATGTAAAACCCTCCTGCTCTGCTAAGAAGGGGAGGGAGGTACAGATGCAAAGCCTGGTTTATGGCTGCCGCCCATCAGCAAGGGTACCAACACCACTGCAATCCCATTGTCAGAACAGCCAGGGATGTCAGGACGGGACCTGATTTATACAACACTCTGGCTTCAAGCAAGGCTTAACTCCGAAACCAACTGAAAACAACCAAACCAACTTCAGCCAGCCTTACCCGCTAAGCTCTTGGCCACCAAAGGTGGAATCCCTCATGCAGACACAGCCCAGCTCACTCTCACATTAACCTGTTGCTTAGCAAGACATAGCTGATGCTTTCTTCCTGGCTTCCTCCAGGAGAAGACATGGAAAGTCAAATTCTGGGTGTTTTTTTTATACATGGAGATGGTTTGCCAGCAGCTGGCTGTGCTGCTGTTGCAGTTGCCAGCTGAGGTTAGCTGCCAGGCTGCACACATCGATGAGTGCATTGATGGGTGGTCCCATGCCAAACAGTCCCGTGTCTGCCTGTGTGAACTGGGAATCACTCTCTATGCCCTGGGCATTCAGTGATGCTGTTACAGCTCTTTTTACTATTGCTACCATTATTGGAAATAAGGAAAGATGATGCTTCCTCTAATAGCAAGAGCTTTTCTCACGGCAGTGGTCATGACAACTAGCCTGGGAACAGAATTCATCTGACTAAATCTCACTGCCTAAATTAGGCATCTACACTAAGCAAGTCACGTGGGATGAATCCCTGTGTGCCCATCTCAGGATGGGATAAGTGCTTGAACATTTCCTTGCTGGCTTTTTCTTGACGTTTGATGGGCATGGACTGCTGCAAATTGCAAGAGATGGCTGTCAGCGGCGTTTATGGCAGGGCAAGGAGCTGGAAAAGTACAAACAGAATATAAAATATTGGTGGTGTACTGGGAATGCTTGGTGGGAGTTCCATGTCAGCACAGTGATCCCTGGAAGCTGTGTCTGCTCTGGGATCACTCAGGAAACAGCTCTGAGCAATATGCTCAAAGTACCACGGAAAGGGAGAGCCACTCCCCAGCACCGTGGTCTATGTCACCTGTGCAAGAGCAGTGGTGAGACCCTTCAGCTGGGGATCTTGTGTACCAGCCATGGCCAAAAGCACAGCAGAAGGCAGTCCCTGTCCTGCATTACCTCCATGTTCAAATAAAACATTACCCGCAACAGGCAGTCCAGCTTTCCCATCCCCATCATGCTTATGAAGGCGTTCCATCCACTTCTGTACAGATCATCTTAATAGTCCCCAACAGCCACCTGCTGTGACCCTGGCGAGCCCCCTGTCCTGGCTGCCATTTGATATCTGCTGTGTCTGTGTTGCTCTTGGCAGGATGCAGAAGGGGGAAAAAAAGAAAAAAAAGTTGCTTTTAAATAGCTACTTCTACCCACAGTAAATCAAATGGATGCAGCTCCTGTTTGTTGTCTTCTGCTTGGTGTACCTCACTCTAAAGTCAAAAAGCCTTGCAGAAGTCTGGGGTAAACCCCTCCAGTTCACTACCTTGCTCTGACCCAAATTTACCATGACTGTGGGTATGTCTGGTCTTTCTGCATTTCCCCTTGAGAAGTTTAGATGTAATAATATCTGCTCCCCTTGTACCAGTTGTACTGGTTGCAACTGTGTTGATGACCCATGTATTTATATCCCATGATGCTAGGCACCGGGAAGGCAGGATGGGTCTGGAAGGTCTTGGAGGTCTGGATAAGCTTTACATTAGGTGGACACCACAACCAAGAAATAAAGATACTTTTCTGTTTGATGACTCAAACAATACTGAAAGAATACACATGTGGCTGGAACATCACCAGGTGATGCTGGACTGGATGCTGCAGGGCAGGCATTTCTGGAGCACAGTAACTGGCATTAGTATGCATGCATCAGGCCCAGGGTTGTCAGTGGAGATGCATCAATTAAGGGGAAAAAGGGGGAGAAGGGGTGGTGGAGGGAGATCTCCGGTTTTGTTTGCTGCCCGCTGCCCCATTAAATGAGCAGCGGGGAGGGAATGGCAGTCCATTTAGCAGGTCAGCCGCAAGCAGCGCTATCAGATGCCATGCCAAGCTAATTCCTAATTGGGGCAGTGTTTGTCAACACTGACAGGGCCTTAATACACTGTAATCGCTGGAGCCACAAGCTGTGATAGAGATCTTAATCTCTGTGCTCCATCCCTTTCACGGGCAGTGAGCAGCCTTCCCCTGGCCCTCGCCGCACCCTGTCGCTGGGCTCTGTGCACCAGGGGGGGTTTAGAACTTCCCCTTGTCTTTCTTATGAACCAAAGAAAGGAGAGGAAGTAAGAGGCAGCTGATGAGGGGGAAAAAGCAACATCATGCCACTGAGGCAATTCTTCGGAGATTTCACAGCTGAAACAGGCTTTGCTTCATCAGACAGCAAACACTGTCTGATCACCAGGCTGAACATCTGCCTCCAAAAACAGACGCACAACACATCGCCAGCTGTTTTGGGATCACCTTGGCTCTTTGTATATTCCTTCCTACTCTCTGAAGCAGCCTTCCTGGAAAAGGTCCTGTCCACCTTTCTGGATCTTTCTCCTCACAAAAGCTGTAGGAGACAACTTTATAGATGAGTGACTCAAGGGTAGAGCAAGGAGGAGCTTTGATATAGGTCAGCCTCAAGGTCAGTGATTGAGTCACATCTTCTAAGTTGAAGAATCTCTCCTGACACCGGAGGTGAGCACACCCACTGAGGGCTTTGGTTTCTCTTTTTTTACTGACAGGCGAAGGGTTTTGCACTAAGGCGGGAATGATGAGCACCAACGTAACGGCCACACATCCTGCTTTTGCTTGGACAAGTCTGAAGTGCCATCCGCTGTCTTTGGGTGCTCCACATTTATTTCAGGATGCACAAAAAGATCTTATTATTTTATGAGTAAAAATATGCACAGCTTTCTTAAATAAGTGTGAATGGTCTTTGCAGGGCATTGCTAAGGTGACTAAGATCCTTCTGTGGCTCAACAGGAGAAAGGCAAACAGCTCTTCTACTCCAAGTTGGGATGCTTCCTTGTAGCTCACCTAAAGCATGTTTGGATACCATGACGCAGGTAAAACCCTTCCATCTTGCAGTGTCACCTCTTCCTCCTAGTACCGACGGGTCTGTGGATACAGGGATGCGTTTCCACAACAGAAAGCCTCACATTGTCTTCAGAAGAAATCCACAGATGTGTCCTAAATTTCGACAGGGATCGCTGAGACATCTTGAAAGGAGGAAGAGCTCAAAGGCTTCTTGCAGATGGGACTGTCCCCCAAAAATGGCCTGGCTTGTCTCATACTTTTGAGTTACCGGGACATCATGTTTTTTCACAAACTTGCTGCAGAGCTAAAGAAGTATCACTTATATCCTCCTCATTCATTATCCTGGGCTGCCATTTGGTATCGGCTGTGTCTACGTTGCTCTTGGCAGGATGCAGAAGGAAAAAAAAAAAAGGAAGGAAAAAAAGCGCCAACCAGGTATCTCTGCCTTGCATGGATTTATGAAGAGGTAAGGAAATGCATTTTCAATGTCTATGAATTCTCGCTGTGACCATGCGAGGCCACGGCTGTCCTTGTGCATAAACAACACGACGAAGTGAGTTATTACCAAACTGAAAGACCACAGCTCCACGCCGGAGGGGGCTTTTGTCTTTCCTTTCACGCCAGCTCCAGAAGCCTCTCAGCCAAGCCTCCTCATGGCATGTGCTATGCTTACCTGTGATTTATTGATGATAATCATGGGGCAAGCCATTTGTAATCAAACGTACAACAAAGACATTCTTGTGCTGAGAGGGAGTGATAACGCACCATTTAGTAATTTTTGTGCAGTCAGTAATTTGGAGAATGAATGATAATTTCCCGAACTGAAAATCTGCAATGACAACCCTTAGCGCTATTCACCTCGTGAATAAAGATACCTTCCTCTCCATGTCTTGTGATAAATTCCTTTTATTAGGGCCACTTATGTGGGACTTTATCTTAATCGTCTTAAGTATGGGGCAGTCTCTGTGGTGAGGTTGGGTCGTTTTTCATTACGACCTCAAACATGCTCTGTGAAGTAAATAAATACCAGTCAGTGATATGAAAACAGTCATTTAAATGAAATGGGCTTTGCTAACACAATATTCTCACTCGCTGCATACAGCATATCTGCACAACAGGAGATGCTGAGGAACAGGGGGTCATCTGCTACATCCACCTGAGTGGGATGGCCCGACTAATAGGAAAATCTGATATTTTTGACCATCACAACACTGAGCAGCGTCAGTGCACCACACTGCTGCAACATGCATTTTCCCAATTCCAGCAGCATTATTTAAACCAGCAAGGAAATGCAGCTCCTGTGGCTTCAGATTCTCAAGAAGAAAACATTGTGTGAAAAGCCAAGGCGATTTTAGTAGCTAGCCAGGAGCTCTGCTTGATGACCTTCATGCTTTATGGAGGGTCTGTTATAAACTGGGGGATGGGGCGCTGGAGGTGTCTGGTTTTAAGCTAAACTGATGTTCCTCTCCACGTCGCTGGTGCAAATTCAGGCTGGTGGCTGCCATCCGACAGCGAGATGAGTGAGTGATGTCTCCATCCCTGAGCACAGGTGCTTGCTTCTTGGACACCACTGGCAGAGCTGGTGAAGCGGCTGGTCCTGGAGGCTGGGTGAGGTGATCCTCTCCTCTGTTTTACACCTCAAACACAAATCACACAATGCCTCTGCAGAAGCCACCCTTGTGTTTGAAGGAGAAACCTGTCCCCATCACCAGTGACACAGTTCCCTACTGCTCTGCACATCTACTTCATCCCCCTCAGCTCTGTCCCAAATTTGGAAAAAATTCTGCATGGCGCGGAAACACGGGGTTCTTTTTTCTAAAGGGAGCTGGAGGGCAGACAGGGAATCCTGTTTCTGCCACAGGGCTGGGTTATGGTCTTCACTGCTATTGCCAGCACGGACAGGGATTTGGTTTCTAAGCCACTGATCGCATCTCCATGACAAGCTGAGGTGACCATAGCCCAGCAAGAGCTGGCGTGGGGAATAAACAGCGTTAAGGGTGAGGGCACCGGACAGAGTGCCAACTCCACTTGCAGGTAGTTTGGACTTTGGTCACCTACTGAAGGCTCAGTGGGCTGTTCGCTGAAACTGTTGCCTGGGGCATTTGGCTCCACGACCTCTTCACCTGGCTGTGAGCACACAGCTCCCCGCTCCTCCTTTTCTGTCCTCGTTGCAGCTACGATTTAATTCCAGACAGGCAGCAAAGTTTGGAAACATGCAGATCATTCCTGTTCTATCTTAATCATCCTCACCGGGGGAAATAGAAGAGGAGAGCTTTTTAAAACACTTTGAAAAAATGAACTGAAACGATGAAGTGCATTAAGAACAGGAAAATCTAAATGAGGTGGAAATAATGTCTTAATTGGAAGGACACATTTTAATCTTTCTTGCCTGCATTTACATGAACACACACACACGCACATGATGCTAACGCAGGAGAATAAGGTGTAAACTGGGAGACTGCCTTGGCACAAGGAAGGCAGGGCCAGCTGGTTGGACACCACGCAGCCTTCACCAGCTCTGCCCGTCACACTCCCCACCTCCTTGCCCTGAGGTCTTGAAGCCAACAGCCATCGCTGCAGGAACCCACCACCAACAGAATGCCACTGCAAGCTGCTCCCGCCGTGCTGCTTAGGCGGGAAGTGCCCACCTTGTTAAGTTGACCGTAGACAATACCTCTTACCAGCAAATTATGCAGCCCAAGATAGGATGCAGCTAGGTGTCTGCATGAGGTAGGTACCTCCATCACCATTATGGGAGCTGTGGTCAGTAACTGGTGGAGTCCATAAAGATGTTCAGGTGTCAACTTTGAGGTGCACTCACCTGTGAATTTGTGACCCTGAGGAGTGTCAGAGCTCAGACAAACCCTTTAGTGAGAGTCAAAGATGGAGAACAGTCCACTCTGTAGTACGTAGCCTGCTGGGATGGTTGTACAACTAGGGCATACCCTAGCACGCCCACCAGCAACTGAGCAAGCAGGTCACTGACTGACTTTTGATAACTCGTTGCTCAAGTCTGGGGTACAAAAGAGTTTTTCCCCTCTGGCCTTATTCGTTATACAGTAAAAGACACCTTCTAAATGGTGAATTCATGACCTTGCCAAATAGGTCCCAATCATCATCTGCTGGTAGGGTTGGGCTGTTTGACCTGATCAGAAAAGGGATCCTTTACACAGAAAAGATAGCGAAGATGAAGTGTGACTCTCTCCATTGATCTGAAAAGAGGGAGGTCACTGGGTGAATTTGGGATTTTAATTTTGTGAATCATCTTTTGAACATGCTCATTGTAGTTCTTGATAGAGTCTGTTTCTCTCTTGATCTCTGCTGATTATATATTTTCTTCTAAATGGTGTCTCTCATTTCTAATATGCTACTATTATTCAAAGTGATTAATTGAAGTCTTTGGTCAGATCTGTATCTGGATATCAGCTTTAACCATATATGTGCCATACTGGAGTCACGTTCCTGATCTGTGGCACAGGGCATCATCAAACATTTCAGAGACTCCAGTGGTCATATTTGCCCAACAGTCCATGCAATAAGAGACAAAACCCAACAGATGTGACGTTGCCAGCTCCTGGAGATCATTCACTACTCAAGGCTACTCCTAACACACTTTCATGAGCCGGAGCTTTCTCATTCACCACTGCTCACAGCGGGACAGCAGATGGGTGCTGGATGGGTAACCACGTACCATCCCCACAGGTGTGCCTGGCCCATCACTGCACTGAAATACTAAACCTGGCTGAGCCGCTCATATTTTCTTCTCTGGAAGGTACCCGTGCAGTTTTACCTTTGTGATATAAGAAGCCCCTCAGTCACTGGGGTGATGATACAACCTTTTTCTGGATCTGCTACAGAACCACTTGATAAGTTGCAGAAGAGTAATTTATAGTCTTGTATGTGGAGAAAACAACTGGGAAGAAGCCTTTCAGTTGTTACGTCTTTGTTCAGTTCAGTTTAGGTTGTGGGGGAGGATGAACAAAGACAGGTGGTACAAAAATTACATATGAATGTGCCAGATAAAGAAAACTATCAGCGATGGGCTTGTCAGATCTGGAAGAGGATGCCAGCATGGGGGATGAAGGCAGCTGCTGGCTTCCTGGGTCGGGAAGGTTGGACTCAACATCTCTCCTCTGATGGGCACTGGCCATTCACCCTGCTGAAATCTCTGCTCCACTTGTAATAACGTAAATTCCTAAGTGAATCATCTACAAAAGTAAATATTGGTACAATATGCTCCTCTCTGATCCCTGGAAATGCAAATATGATGGCTCCATCGGCAGGGCAGGAGTGACCACCTTGATGTTCCATTTCAGGTAGGAGGGATGGAGGATGCTATGGTAGCAGGAGCTGATACTGATACTGTTCTGGCCATGATTTGCAAGATGGTGACAGAGACCTGCAGTTCACAGGGGTCTCTCACAGGAGAGGCTGTCATTTTCTCCCACACTGTGACCTGCCGTCTGTGCATAGAGATGCTGCTTGAGGTGGCCATGCCAGGGCTCTCTCCCCATGCTCTGCCTGCTGGAGACACCCCAGACCTCATTCCTTGGGCAGCCAAGATCAGCCCCTGTGCAGACCAGGATGCTTGGGCCCTCCTGGAGCTCAAATCGCAATTAAATAGCAGTGTGGAGCGGGGAGCGGAGAGAAGGGCTGGCCAAGGCGGCAGGATGCCTGAGCCATCCTCCGTCGGCAAAGTGCTGAGACAACAAACTTAACCTCTCTGTCCACAGCGCGCCTATCAGCCCTGGTTATTAAATCCCACAAAAGGAAGAAGAGGAGAAGTGAATAGGGTTGAAAGAAAAAGCACTTTCCCCATTTGGATTACCTCCTACAGAACAGGACCTGCCAGTGAAAGGCGGAGAGTGTAATTGCTGGCCTGAAAGAGAGGGAAAAAAAAAAAGAAAAAAAAAACTATAAAAGGAAAGAAAGAAAGAAGGAAGGGGGGAAAAATTGATAATGAACAATTTATCCTCTGAGCTAACAGTTAATTAATTCTGAAAATATCTGTCAGGCTAATGGGGGGGGGGGAGGGGGGGGGCTGTGCCACTGAACACAATTAGTAAAATAATAATAACAAAAAAGGAGAAAAAAAGAAGAAAAAAAGATTTTTTTAAGGTGTTGCTATCTTCTTAGAGACCAGGCCCTTGGCTTCCCAATGTCATTCTCAACACAATTTTTTTTTCTTCTCTCCCTTCGTCTCTTTTCAGAAATTGTTCTCATGAATGATTTATATATGTCTAGTTATCTGGAGTGATTTCTATGGACCCGGGCGCATTGCTGCATAATTGTTAATTTTAATGCCATAATAGCTTCAGATGGAGGAAGAGATTAGGCGTTTATTGCACAATTAAATGAAACATACTTGAGAATCACAAAAGGTTCCGTAATTATTTCAGACCATTAATAAAATGGGCATTAAATTATATGGGACACAAAAGGGAAAGGAAATAGATTTTCATTACAGCAATAGAAGCCGAGAGTAGTAATAGATCCTTGTTGAATTCTCTTTCTCTCTCTCTCTCTCTGAAATTAATTGTTGCCCGGCTTATTTCAAAGCAAAATAAAAGAGAAATAAAGTGTGTTAAAGAACCTCTGATGAAAGGGCTTTGTTTGATAAGGACAATAGCCAGTGATACACTCTGGGAAAAAAAAAAGAAGGGGAAAAAAAAAAAAAAAGAAGATTTGATTTTGGCTTCCTGCCCTCAGCCCTGAAGGCGGTACGGGGGCTTCGTGCGGACACAAGGGCCTCTCCTCCCATTTCCCACACCACCGGGCTATGACGGATGGGAAGGAGAAGAGGGGACCTGGAAAGTTCCCCTGTCCATTCCCAGGTGCCCCCAGCCATGGTTTTGGCACTGGGGGCAGACGATGCGGCAGACTGGCAGAAACCCTGGCCGATGCCCTCACAGCGGGGCCATGTGTGGCTTTTGCCAGGTTTTAGATAAAAGCCTGCGCAATCGATTTGCCTTGGATGGAAGATCCAGCGCTCACCATGGGGGAGGGAGATGCAGCTGGAGGCTCCCTGATATTCTGTCTGCCGCAACCAGCCCCACCAGGGCTCGGGGAGTTTGTCCCCTGACCAGCCTGGGGAGCCCGGCGGGGATAGGGCAAGGGGCTGGGTGAGGAGAAGGTCCTACTGCACGTGGCGAAGAGCAGTCTGGACCTGAATGCCATCAAAACCTCACCCTTTGGCCTGGAAGGTCCCAACACAGGATGCACCTGAAAAGCGTGTCATCTCCAGTGTCACAAAAGCCCAGGTTCTAGCACAGGTAGCCCTCCGTACAAGCTCTGCCCTGTGGCTCCTTACTCCGACAGCATTATTCTAATGCCAAAACGAGGGGACATGAGCAACGTCTTACCCCCTCCTTGAAATGAAGGGCATCCCGAAAATATGGTGCTGATGGGGGTGGGAGGAATCAGAAGCCCACTGGGGCGAGTTTTAAGGGGTACTCAGGATTTCTGGAAGTAAAAGTGACCCCTCTTAGCAGTTCTAGAAGTCCACGGATCTGGTTATTTAAGCAGTTGAGAAATCTCGCACTGCTTTCAGGCTCCTCAATGTAGCTGAAAACATGCCCTTGATCCTAGCAGAGTTTGTAGTGATCTGAGTGACCAGCAGTACAATTAAGAGTGAAAGAAGTCGAAAGAGGGTCATTTGGAGCTAATGGAAAGCTCATCTTCCAGACTGCCAGCCTGACCACTGTCCTTAAACTCCTCTGAAAAGCCTAAATGAGAAAATACTTCTAAACCATCCCTTGGCGCTTGGTCCATGAAATGGTGTGCATGACCGGTTTCCTTGCACAGCTCATTCCAGGTGCTGCAGAGGTTTTCAAGAAGATGCCTTCACTACGGAAAGAAAAAGAAGAAAAAAAAAGGGGGGGGGGGGGAGAAAAAAAAAAAAAAGGAAATAAATAAAAAGGTCTCTGCGAAGGAAAGTTCACCAGAAAAATTATTATGCCTGAGGAAACCAGAGCCAGCTCCTACATCACCCCCAGTCGAATTTGCCAAGCAGGCAGCTAGGGAAGCTGACGATCCTCCCCCAGCCTGGGTGTGGGAATTGCAGAGGGATCAGAAACAAGGAGCATCCGAATGCAGGAATAAACAAACAAGCAAGCAAGGGTGTCTCTTCCTGGAGCACAACTGCACTTGACAATTCAGCTCAGCTGACGCAGCTCAGACGCATGGCAGCTATTTTTAGGCTCCATGCAGCGTTTTACTTTGCAGCTGCACTCCAGGCCTGCCCCCATTCCCACCGGCATCCGAGGGAGCGATCCCTGGGTGGGAGGGAAGGGCCTTTGTCTGCCCACGGGTATGGATGGGCAGGGGGAAGCTGATGGCAGAGCTTCTCCTGAGAAAAGAGGGGGTTTAATAGCAGGTGGGTGTTAAGGGCAGGGGCCAAGCTCCTGCCTTCTTCAGGAGGCAGGCAGGGAAGAGGAAAGATGCAGGGAGATACCGGACCCCCCCCCCAGCCACCTCTGTGCCGCTCTGTGTGGGGGGCTGTGGGGAAAGCAGAGCAGGCAGGCAGGTAGTGCAGCGGTCGCTGCCCCAGGGTGGGACTCTCCCTGCCACTCCTGCGTGCTGTGCTGCAAAGAGCAGAGACCTGGGACAAGGGAGAGCATCCCGCAAACCCTCCAGGTCTCCTTTCTCGGTGCGCCAGCACAGGCACTGCCAGGTGCCCAGCACCACGCTGAGCACCTGAAGCTGCGGTGATGGGATTAGGCCTGCAGAGGGGACCAGCAGAAAAGGAGTTTGACACGGAGAGACTTATGGAGAAATTGGAAAAAAAATATTTTGAAAAAAAAAAAAAAAAAAAAAAAAAAAGGAGGGTGGTGGTGTAAGGGGGAACGCTTATCCACCGGGGGAGGAGCAAATCGCAGCCTGAGCAGCAAAAAATGAAGTTAAATTGCTGTAGAGGCCGTGCGGAGGCTGAGGGCTGCTGCGCCAGTGCCCTCTCCTGGGCAGAGCGAGCGCTGCTCCGGGCCCGCGGCGCCCCGGGGGGGGGGGGGGCGAGACCACCGCGGGGGGGCCGAGACTCCTGAGGAGGGAGCTGAGACCCCCTGGAGGGAGCTGAGACCCCCGGGGGGGAGCCGAGACCCCCGGGAGCAGAGCTGAGACCCCTGAGGAGGGAGCCGAGACCCCTGAGGGGGAGCCGAGACCCCCAAGAAGGGAGCTGAGACCCCTGGGAGGAAGCAGAGACCCCCGGGGGGGAGCTGAGACCCCCAGGGAGGGAGTGAAGACCCCCGAGGGGGGAGCCAAGACCCACAGTGAGGGAGCCAAGACCCCCAGGAAAGCAGATGAGACCCCACGGAGGGAGAGGAGACCCCAGGGACAGAGCTTAGCCCCCCGGGAGGGAGCCGAGACCCCAGGGAGGGAACAAGACCCCCGAGGAGGGAGCTGAGCCCTGGAGAAGGAGCTGAGCCCCCTGGGGAGGGAGCCAAGACCCCCAGGGAGCAAGCCGAGCCCCCCGGGGAAGGAGTATAGCTCCCCGGGAGGGAGAGGAGATCCCCAGGGAGGAAGCCAAGCCTCAAGGGAGGGAGCAGAGACCCCCAGGGATAGAGCAGTGACCCCCGCGCATGGGGCCAAGGCATCTGAGCAGACGTGGCACAGCCCTTCAGACAAGCGTGAAGCCCTACGCTGACTTGATACGGTACCAAACAGGCAAAAGGACACTTACAGGGAAAAATAAGAAGCTAAAGGGAGACTTGGTCAGGAGGCAAGGGGGCGGGGAGGGAAGAAAGTCTTAGGCAGATGAAAGAAGGTCATCATTAGAGGAAATTAAACCAGATAAAATAAAACATGAACAATACAAATATTAAAGAGCCTCTAAAAAGGACGAGGAAAACAGTCTTAAGTGCAGCAGGAGATCAGCAACATCACCCAGCTGAAAATAAGTAAGAAGAGGACTCAAGGCACAGGGTGAGTGGTTTTAAGAGGAGGGAAGTTCTGCCTTTTCCAGGCCAGCTCCCGGAGGGCTGGCTCACCGCGCAGGGCACCTGCCCAGGCATGGCCAGGTACTGTCTGCTCCCTGCCCAGGACGCTCCTAATGGAGCGGGTCACATCACTGGGGGACAGGAGCGGTGCCTTGTCCTCTGCGCTGGGGCAGCAGTGCCCACCTGGCATCTCCTGACGCACAAGGGCAGAGGAGCTCCTGCTTTGGACTCACTCGTGTGTGTTGGTGTCACACAAGGGCTCATGGCAAACTACCTTTTATAAGTCTTAAGAAGAATTTGTGCAACTTGTGTGCCCAGCTGTACGCAGCTTTGGAAACGTTGCTGTTGTGCTTTAAGGAGGCAATGGCCAGGGGAAGGAGCTGAGGTTGGGGAAGTCGATGGAGCAGCGGGACAAAATAGAAGCAGGAGGCGACAGTTAATCCCAGCGGTCACTTGATGTCGGACCTGAAAGGCAAAGCTGAGGCTAAGGAACAAAACATCAGTGTCACCGCACTGTGCCTGGAGCTGGGGAAGGAGGAGGCTCAGGGCCCAGCGGTAGCTGTGGCTTGAGCAAGAGGAGCGGGGAATGAGCAGCTCTGAGAATGCTCCAGGGCGGGACATCCTTGGAGAAGACACCAGAGGCACCACAGCACATGGGAGATCCTTGCTAAAGGCAGCCTTAGTCTGTCTTTTGGTTGCAGCAGATAATACAGGTTATTGGGTACTGCAGAGGGAGGTCTCCACCAGCAAGTTGAAGTTTGTATCTCTTGTGTGAGCAGGGAGGAAGCAGGAAGGCAAGTTTGTGTCTCCCTTGCCCTTATAGTGCGTTATGCTTTAAGTATAAGCAGGGTTTCATGGTCACCAGAAGCAGAAAATATATTGCCTTCCGATGGCATCCCAAGGGGTAGGGGAAGAGTCCCAGCCCAGCGCTTTCTCCCAGGAAAACCCAAGTGGTCCAACTGGCAGCGAACAGCTCCAGCTCCCCTGGCCATGCTTCCCGGGTAGCTTCCCCAGCCCTGCCGCGGGCTGGAAGTGGTGCTGCAGCCAGCATCGCCCCATCCCCAGCTCTGCCCCAGAGGGGCTGTGGCTCTTGACAAGCCTTGTACAGATAACGTGCTTAACACCAGCATGGGGCAAAGGGAGGCAGGAGCGGCGGCGAGTGCAGCGATGCATCCTGTAGTCTCCCAGGCCCCAAGGCAACTCCGCGCTAATCGCTCAGTTCCCCAGATTAACGCTGGGAAAGCCACAATTTGGCAGCGTCAACTGCCCTGGCGGAAAGCCCAGCATTCATGGAAAATTCAGGAATTCCTGGATTTGCTCCCACAGCCAAGGAAAATGTCTGCTCCCTACACCCCTCCCTCCAGCATATCAGGTAATTTTGGTGATCACCTGTTCACCGGAACACCAGAAAAACGTCACCTGGTTGTGGTGACCACAGCCTCATCCCACAGCCATCACGCACCGGCACTGACCGTGAGCACTGCTGTGGTTGGGGTCTTCCAGAGCGCAGAAGCCAGTGGTCCCTGCCCTCCATGCATTCCCAGTTCGGCTTGATTCAGGGCTGCATGACAACAGGAGCGATCAACTGCCTTTCATTAACAGGGGCTAACGAGCGCCCTGATTATCAGCATCCTCGTTCTGAGCACCAAAATGACGTTGACCCCAGTAATACTCCGGAGAAGCCTGTCCTAGCTAATCCAAAACAGGCTGCCAGCACTGGGGGCTTTGGAGAGCAGTGTTCATCATGCAGAAAGAGGGGAAACTATGTTAAAAAAAAAAAAAAAAACAAAAAACATACAAAAAAGCAACATGAACCTCTTGGTTGAAAGGGGTGGCTGTTTTGTTTCCAGCTGGAGTCAGCCACGCTTGAACACAAAGGTCACCATTGGCCCCAACAAGAAAAAAAAAAAAAAAAAAAGGTAACTGGTGAAGCCAGTGAGGCTGGATGAGTTTCCTAGATGGGGGTCAAAGAGGGGAGAGCTTTTAGCAGTGATTTGCACTCTTCGAATGAAAGCTTTAGGATTTTGCTCCACTTCAAAGAAAAGATGCCCAGCCCGAGCCAGCCCCTCCTCATCACGCCGGCAGGCAGGAGCGGTATTAGCACTGCTCACATGTAAGCGGAGGGAGCAGGGGGCTCACACCTCTCCTCCTGCGCCACTGAAAACTTGCAGGGGAGATTTCAAAGCACGGTGCAAAGATTTAGCTTCCCGGCTTCCATTGACTGTAATAGCAGCTGACCAGCCAAATCCGCAGGCAGAGCTTCCCAGGCTGGCTCCCTCCTCCCCGAAAAGCACCGCTGCTGTTCAGGTTTGGGGTGCGTGTCGGGGATTCGGGAAGGACGTGCGTCAGCTGAGACCGTCTCGCAGGTCACCGGTGCGGGAGCTCCGCGACAGGCAAGTCCCAGGCGTGGGACATGGGTTTTGGTGTCTCAGGCAAGAGGGTGACCCTTCCCTACCGCCTGCACCAGCACAGACCCACCTTCTCTTTGGGCTCTTACACGGTGGGGTCCCTGACCTTGTGTATAGCCCTCCGGCTTATTTCTGCAGACTTTTAAACTCTGGTCATCTATCAGTACATCCTAAAATGTTTCTGGCATCTCCTTGTACCTTGACACCCAGATCCTCCCCTCTAGGGTCTGGAGTTTCTTTGCTGTTTCCCTGTCCCAGGCGATTTGGATTGGCAGCTACAGCCTCGGCTGATGCAGGCGGCAAGCTGGTCCTTTCACTTCAGTGGCCCTGAGCTATTTCAGAGCAGCTGGGACCTGCCTGTGCTGCTCACTGCGCTTCACAGACACTGGTGGGAGTGGGAGTGTTTTACAAAGGTGGCCCGTGCTCTCAGCCCCACTCTGTGACGGTGAAAGTGTTGCGTTGTTGGACTAAGAAACCAGCCGTGTCCTTCTGCAGACCCCCATCCCTTCCACAGCCCCCTGCGAGCCCCGGGCTGCCCCCCGCCTGCCTCCACCTCCCTGTGCTCTGGCAGCTGCCCCCCAACTCCTCCCCACCCATTTTAGCCCACAGCTAAAATACCTGCTGCTGCCTGACTCTGCTCTTACACCGGTTCCCAGAGGGGTAGAGCAGGGCATTAGCACTCCCCTTTAAAGAGCTCCTGCCTGGTTTTTTGCTTTTATTTTAGCTGTGATGCTAAAACGTTGCAGGCACAGCAGCACCCCCGTGTTTCAGAGCATTTATCCTCCTGAGCTTAAAGTAGAAAAATGTTGCTATCCCCACTATGTCCCCCACTTTTCATCCTAAACTGAGTTTGTAGCATTCCTGTTTTCTCTTCCTTTCCCCCTTTTCTTGAGGCAGAATTATTGTAAGATTCCAAAATGTGGAGTATCGGCAAACCTATGTTTTTAAATGGAAAATTTCCAGAGGAGAAACGTTCCTGTTTTGCAAGGGAAACAGAAAACGCATTTGCATCCTTGAAATTTCCTGCATTAGAATAAAAAGCCCTTCCAAGGGAATAGGGCTCAAAACAGAAATATTGTGCAACAGCAACAGAAGAATGGAAATGGCAGCATTTTTGCAAACCTTTTTGCACTCTTGCCTGAGAAGGTAAAGTTTTTGGAAAAAACAAAACAAACAAACACAAAAAAAGCCAGGATGCAATTTCAGTGTCAGTTCAGGTCTACAAAAATAAACCCCAGATTTTGGAGGAAGGACAAATGCATTGAAAGCTGCTCTGCCCAGCTTTACTATGACCAAAGAGGTGCTAAGCCTTGGGGTAGGAGCCACTGGCTTGGCCTGGCAGGAGAAGCCAGCCCAGGCTACTCTCCTGGCAAACAGGCTCTGCTGGTCCTCTCCAGCTGGTTCAGAGGGATCAGACCGTGGGAGCAGAGAGACCTGGAGATCACAGGGATGCTGCTGGGAGTGAGCAGCCCGTGCCTGGAGATGTGCTGGGAGGCCATATTCCTATCCCACTTTCTTTCTGGACCTCTTGTTCCTGAGATCCTGCTGAGGATCAGGAGCAAAGCCCTCTGACCCTGGCACCCAGCTGTGTACCTAACAGATAATGATAAAAGGCATTGCATGAGTCAGAGAGAAAGTCTTTGGGCTGCAATTAAATACAGAACCAGGACTGATTAATTGGAAAAGAATCCTCAGCAGTAAACGGAAGAAAACACTCAGCTCACCGCATGTGTTAGGGCAGCGATGGGGATCAGCAGAAGGCTTGGCACGGCCAAACTGCCTTCCCTCGGGACTCAAGCACACCTTTAACCTTGGGGGAAACTGTGTGCTGGGATGCTACCAAAGCCAGGAGCTGGAGAGAAGAAGCCACACAAGAAGGAAAATTTCCTCCTCTTACTCTTTTCTTCATATTTGGAGTTAGTTTTGGGGACATGTCAGTGAAGAGCAGCATATGCACAGAAATAAACCCGCAATCTTCACTTTATCTCAGTGGTGCTGCTGTAGTAGAAATGTGTTGTCATCCCACAGGGGATGACTCCAGTGTTAACAGGGGAATAATAGCAAAGAAGGGGGCTAAAGTACTTATTTCCTCTGCTTTGATTCATTTTGGAGACTATCTCCTCCTGCGTCGCTGACTGAGGACAGCTTGAGATGTGAAGTCGGTTAATTGTTACGAATCCCTGGAGCAGGATTGCGAGCCATGTGAAAACACCGAAGGGAGCAATAATCACCTGCGACTCTGGTAAGAGGGCTAAGCCTATGAAATAGGGGGATTCATCACTTCGGGGAGCACGTGGGACCCATTTATGCAGCTGCAGCGAACCCCCCACCCACGCTAAGGGGTCGGGCGCAGCCCTTCGGGCTGGGATGGGGCTCATCTCTATGAAACTGCTCCGCGGTGATTTAGGGACTCCAGTGACTGGAGAATGGGTGGTGCCAGCAAAGAGAGAGCACAGTAAGCCCCTGCTGAGGACACAAGTGTCATTACACAGTTGCTTGTGTCACTGCAGCCTAAAGGGAGGCACTCAGCTTAATTGTTGCAAAGTTGTCTTTATCCTGGTAAAATTGTGCAGCGACAGCTCCTTTGGTCTAAAAACCCTGACGTCTCCTTCTGGGCAGGTCTGCTGGTGCAGGAGCCACGCAGACCAGACTCCCAAGCGAAAACCAGCGTCAAGCAGGGCTTAGAGGATGTAACAGCCTGGGTGTGACAGTGGAGTGGCCTGTTTGCCTACGTACCCACCACATCTGGTACGTCTGAGAGAACACTTCATCATCACAAGCCATCGGATCACACCAGAGTCAGAGCACCAGAGGGAAATGAAGATGTTTTTTTCATGCTTCTGCCCCAGACTGTGTTTGGATGGACTGAGTAGCCTGATCTCATGCCTACAAGTAGTCCTTCCCAGGGGAGGGTGGTGATCAGGGGAGTTATCTGCATACCCCACGCTGGATGGAGTGTGAAAAGTCAGTGCTGCGCACAATGCTTTCATTCTCTCTCCTTGCCCTGCAGATTTGTAGCTGCTGATTAAATCCCTTTTCAGAGGGGAGGGTTACAAGACCCCTGCACGCTTTCCCAGGCAAAAACCTCTCTGCTCCTTCTGTGTTTTCATTCGTCCATCGGCCCCTGCCCACTGAATAACAGTAATTGGATGTGTTTAAATAGCACTTCTCATTATTGTTTGGCCAGTAATTAGACAACTCTCCCATCGCATGCATCCTGGCCACCATTTGCCATGGAGGAAGGCCAGCCACAGCTCCTTCTCCTCCACTGCTCCCACCCGCGTCCCCTCACCTCCGCACCCTGCCCAAGTCGGGCATGCGAGTTGTATTCTGGCAATAACAAGTTTTCTTTCCCTCTGTGGCCAGTGGGACGCTGGAGGTACATTGGGGCAACCTCAAGCTGGTCGTTTGTTGGGACGGTAATTGCCTACAGAGTCAAAGGGCTGGAACGGAGGAGCTGGGGCTGATCCACTGTGCCGCTTGGGCTTCTCGGCATCTGGGACTGAGGCAGGCAGTATAGCAGAAGGGAGCGTAACGCTGTTCATATACCATCCCAGGTGCATTCTGGACGGCAGGCGGAGAACACATTGCCTTGGTGTGTTGAGTCTTGGAGATGTATGGGCTGGCCTCTGCGAAAGCTTGGGTGTTGAATAGACACCAACGTTCTTGAGTCTGACCACGGGTCCAAGTGGCCTGGGCAAGGACCACCACCCGTGGGCACCGATCTTTGTTCCAGCAGCCACGCTTGCAGGAGAAGCAGAGGATTCCTGCCTGGTGGAGCAGGTTTGCGCTGAGTATCTCCGTGGTCCTCCCCCTTTGCTGCCATCACTCGCTAAAAAGGAAGGGGGAAAAAAAGCCCTGTCACCAATCCAGGCTCAGAAACAGCAGCAAATGACTTGAATCACCATTCAGATGTAGATACCAGATCAATAACGAGTATTTGCCCACAGCCCATTGGCCACATGTCTTCACATGAGCCATGCCACGTCTCTTTATTATGACTAATAGACACACTTGCAGAAATCAGAATCTATTTCCAAGTGATTCATGAGCATGTAGGAAAAGGAAGGGGGGGGGAACAACAGACTAAATACACCTGGTAATTTATTTGCTATGAATAACTTGAGCAGTCCCAAGTGACGGAGATATCTTAGTTATTTTTCCTGGGGGGAAAATTTGCAGGTGCTGCAGACTGGGTGTGCTCCAGAGCAGGCCCTCCCTGTAATGTTTGCCTCCCCCACCCCAGTATAAACCTCTACGTCCGTCTTTGGAACAAGATATAAGACATGCTTCATCCAAGTCTTTCATTAATTGCGTTTCTGGAATCTCCTGCCAGCTAAATTATTCCCTGCAGAATCCCTGTCTTGAGGGTTAGGAAAGGGTTACTGAGCGTGCCTTCCCATTCGGGCTGGGCGGGTGGAAATATCGTTGGCTTTCATCTCCAAACCTCGTAAAGAACAAGCAGCTGCTGGAGAGATGGGCACCTTGTAAATCATCGCAATAAATAAATAATGAAGCGGGCGCATCGCTCTGTCGTAGGCAGGGCTGTGCACAAGGGCTGGGCTCTGGTCCCCGACCCCGCGCGACTGACTCCGGAGGAGACGTCGCTGGCTGCTCTCCTGCTCTGCCCCGGCGCGGGCCATTTGCCCTCATGCAGCTCCTGGGGAGCACGCGCTGAAGTTTTGGGCCAAGGTTGTTGGAGTTTTTCCTTGCGGGTTGCAAAGGAGTAATTTTCTGGAGCCCGGCCCTGCTGTGTTAGTCGGCAGAATAGCTAATGCGAGCGGCAGCTCCTGCATGTCTCACATTTTGTGTCACCATACTGTAACTGTAGGGTTTTGTCTTCTGGCACCACCAGACTGTGATGCATTTCATTATTGTTGCTGTTAAAATTCAGAGAGATTTTTCCATCAAATATCTTTGTATTTGTTTCCAGAAACAAATGATTAGCATTAGTATTCATTAGTATTCGTGTTAACAGTTGATAAAGGGCCCACTACTGTAGTATCACTGCATAGCACACAAAATTCAATTAAAAATATAATAATTTCCTCAAGCCATGATCATATAATCTGTACCATCCCCCAAAATTAGTTCCTGAGACTTTTCCCAAAGTTTATTGCAGAGGGATCTGTTTACCAGTGAAAAAGGGCCCTGAGGCAGGGATGTGGTGGTCCAGCAAGCAGGACCTGGCTGGAGGAGGTGGGAGAGGGCATGTGCAGCACAAGCCAGCAAGGCTTTTCCGTAGTGCCAGGCCAGCGCAGCTCTGCTCCCAGTCGTCGTATCTGTCTTGGCGACAGAGCTGGTGTGTCTTGGTACCACTGTGTCCCCCACCAGGTTGGATCTCCAGGTGGCTCAAGGGATCAAAGTCTTCTCCATCCCAATGCTTGGCCACCTCCACCCCTCTGACTGACTCATTTTTTGGAGTCCAGCAGTGATGTTTCCTCTCTCCCAGCTTTGCAGACTTGTTTCACAGCCTTGCTGGGCAGAAGGTCCATCTGACGCCCAAGGAGGGTGCTGGAGATGGTTGCATGGCTGGAGACCTCAGCACTGCTGCTTGCTCTTGAGAAATGGTTTCTGCAGTCCTGGAGAGGATGCTGGAGGGGCCTTTCCCTTACTGCTGGGGACCCATTGCCAGATTCCCCACCAGAACATGGCATCTGACATGACATTTAACTCACAGCTAACATCCCAGAGCAAAAAGATGGTCTACACAGAGTCTGTGTGTAAAGGGTGGGCACCTTCCCTGCTTAGGGTCACGTGGCATTATTCTGCTCTGCTGAGCCTCTGAGGAGCATTCCTGGGCTGGGGGTGAGGCAGTGAGGAGGTCTGCCTCTAAGATGCCACCGTGAACTTCCAGCAGGCAACAAAAAGCATCTCAGAGGCAGCTGGGCTCCTGTAAAGCAGCATTTGGATAGAAACCATTGCAAATTCAAAGAGTACAGGTGGGTACGTGCTTTGTGGTTTTCCTGAAGCTGATCGACTCGGCGAGGTCAGTGGCAGGGTTGAATTTTCAATAAACAACAGAAATGAATGGCTGTTTTGACCTTTGGTTCAGTCCAAAGCTGTGTTTGCCAGACAGGCTTGATCAGCATCTCAATATCTGATGTGCTTTGCACAGAGTGAATTCTATGGAGGGTCTCAGAATTGAGGCAGAAAAGTATCTGTTACTGCTGGTTGTCTCTTACTACCATACAGCATCTCTTGCTTACTGGAGCATCTCTTAAAACTGTGGTCCATCTCCAGCAATTCAGGACCTAAACAACAGGCTTGAAACCTCCCTCTGTGCTCTGGAGGTTATCCAGATCATTTTGGACCACCAGACGGATGACTTCTCCAGGGTTACGACAGTCAGCACTTCGCTGTTGGTGCTCCTGGAGTCCTACCTTTATGCTTGGAATATCTCGTGGGGAAGAAACGGCCTCCGGTGCTCCAAATTTCCGAACCCACCCCTGGAGTTTCACCCTGAGACACTGAGAACAGTTGTGTTAGAAGGGAAAAGAGGTTTGGGGGTCTTCCAGTAAGATAAGTTGTCTGTTCATCAGTTCTTCGGTGGATTTTGAGCCTTACCTTCTCAAGGGATTTGTATTTCTGGTGAGTATGTTCAACTGAAGTGCCGTATCAGTGTATGTGAGAAGAGCAGGGAGGAAACAGTATGGCTCTTGCATGGTTTGGTTCACATAGGTGGGAAGCGAAATGTGAGTTTAACCATGCTGTGTGCCTGGCTGAAGTTATGCGGGCAGATCTTTCACAAGAGTGGGCACGTTGACCAAAGAGGGCAGTTTTGACAAAAAAAAAATCTAACTCCCCCTTGTCAGTGTGTGTGATGCTGACAGATCCAAAACAAATGAAGTGGACATGAATTGAACCACCCTTCACTAAAATAACAGATGCTCCTGAAACTTGGAACACTGCGGCCCTCAGGGACATCTGCAGCAACTGCCTTCAAACACCATCCATCTCATTCAGATACCCACATGCCAAAGGCGGTACTTGGGGACAAGGCATAGGTTTGCACAAACCGGGGCTGGGATTGCATAAATCAATAGGAGGAGTATTTTGCTCCATATCTTTGCATCTTGACCAGACCTCCACTCTTCATGTTATTTAACTGTACTAGAAGAATAACAGCAAGGTAATACTTTTGAGAGTATCCTCTGTTTGCAGAACGCAGTAGCTGTCACATTTACCTGAGCTCCATGCGCTTCCCATGTGCAGCTTTCAACAAATGTCAGTGATCCCGAAAAGGCTGCTTCAGAGCTCCCCCGAAATACCAAACCCTGCAGGTCGCTTCCCTCCCCTACCCCAAGCTTTTCACCCAGCCTGGGTTTGCCTCCGTGTTTCTCCATGCCTGACGTGTAGCTGGGAATAATCACAGTCCTGTGCCTCACCCTGCACCAGGCAGGACACTGTATTACAGCCGATGAAGCCATCAGCCTCCCCAGAAATGGAGGCGGGTGAGTACGTGAGATAAACAGTTCAGCCTTGGCACTTTTCTTGGAACTTGCTGCTTCTATTTCAGAGCTCGTGTGCCTGAAAGCCTGTCTGTTTTTTTCTGACTGTATCAGTTGGTCTAATAAAAGATACTACCTTTCCTTACAAGCCTGCTCTGCACTTCTGAGCTTAGATCGTTTATCCTTCACTTCATGCTGCTGACAATGACTGAGGCTCCCTGGCCGTACAATATCCAGGAAGTCGATTCTGTGTCAAGCCCCCGGGTTTACACGCAGGGCCGCAGTGAATATACTTATTTACTGGAGAGGCTCATCAGCAATCCCTCCTGCTGCTTTTGCTGCAGAGAAAGCGAACAGTGATCCTCGCGGACCCTTCCCTGGGGACGTGGGCTGGTGTACCCAAAGACCTCATGGGGCTCTGCAGCGTGGGTCTACCCAATGTAGGGGAATCCTGCTGGGTTTCCACTAGGCATTTCTCACCCTGGAAAGGATGAGCTACTCTTTAGCCACTCATTAGCTATTTTTAACAGCTAACATTGCTAACGAGAGGGCAGGATGTGGCACAGAGGTGGCACAGCCCCAGGAGTCTCTTGCAGGGGTTGCACCCAGCGACCCTTTGTGGGTCCCGTGGAGCCCAAGCTGCTGACCCTGTGCAGGCACTGTTGGTGCTCTCCACCCCAGCCTCATGCACTCCACAGTGGCAGTAATGTCAGCCCAAGTGGCTGCTGACCTGGCTGCAGTCAATATTGCTCAGTGCAGCATTTCCACATGAACACATGCAGAGAACTTAATTTTATTGTCTGGGAAGGCTGCTATAGTTCGGGGCACAAAATCGTGCTGTAAGGCAGTCCTGCTGGCTCACTAGTCAGGACCCTCACCCCAGGGGCTGTGAGAAGACCTGCAGCAGTGAAATGCCCACAGTGTTGGCAGGGGACAGGTTTCCCAGCAGCAGGGGTTCACCAGGGTGACTGGCCACACTGCAGGGTTATCACCTGCTGGGAGCCTGAGCCAGGAGGGAAATCCCCGGTGCAAAAATATACATTACCTTCCTCATTAACAGCAGACTACAAAAATAACCCCCAAAACCCAAAAAAACAACCAACAAACAAACAAAAAATAAGCAAACAAAAAAACCCCCACCAGACCCTGCAAAAGAATAATGAACAGATCACCTGTGAGAAATTACTTCTGTAAATGCATATAGCACCATATTAAAGCATGGGGCATTTATAGGACACCATGTAGTATCACAGAGAGATAATATGAGTAGGACAAAAGTTAAGTTTTGAAAGGGCTGTAAACTTGAGCTTCAGGGCATAAATCGGGTCCGAATTAATGGGGGCTGAGAGGAATCTTTATTTTTGTAGCAAGTTATTCTGCAACTCTCATACAGAGTGTGGTGCCTTCCCAGGAAGCATCTCTTGTTGGCCAGCGTGAGAAAGCGTTGGGCAAACCAGATCGTGGGATGATCCAATCTGCCACATCCATCACTGCTACCCTCTTCTGTCATGTGTGTACAGGGTAGTGACCTGCTCCATTAAATCTCTCCGTACAGAAGGCTGTATCGGTGTAACTATTTGTTGCTGCAGTCACACAAATGCTTTCCTCAGGGTTGGGAGTGAACGGAGCAAGAAATATTGCACACATGCACAGGGAATAACCTATAAGTACCATAAGTAGTCTGTTCCGCACAGTGTATGTGAATGCATCAGTGCTGCATGCTTGTATGAGCTGGTGTGTGCATGTATTTTACATAAGTATGTCTCCCAGCAAACATTACATGATGGCATGTAATTAAATGGGTCTTTTTTAATATGTGGTGCATGCATAAGGAAATGTGTGTATGCACTTGCATGTGAAATAACCAGATACGAAGAAAAAAACATCAAAATAATCCTTCAGTCCACTAAACTAATTCTATATATTTGTAAAAAGCATTGCTGTTGGTTGGAATCTCGCCAGGTCACGCAGAAGGACTGGTGTCCTCAGTGTCTGTGAATAGCACCAGAGACCTGAAAGTCTTTCTGAAACGTGCTCCCTTCAATTAAAAATGAATTAAAAATCCCCTCAATTTCCTAGTGCCTGAAGCATTAAAAAACGTTCTTTAAAGATCCATTATTTTTCCAGCAACTAAAAGTTTGGATCAGGAGCATTCTCAAAACACAGGCGCCGTGCTCTTTGCCTCTCACTTTTGGCAATTGCAGCACTGAAAACCCGATCACAATTCCTGTGAGGAAGAGGAGGAGGAGGAAGATGAAGGCAGAAATACAGCTCTATTTGTGCTGATATTAGATCTCGGGCTACATGATCTCATCTAATTTAAAGTTACTCCAAATGAACTATCTCCAAGAATATAATTTTAATGTTTCCATATCAAGCCATTCTTATCTTTCTGCATTACCATGATATCATTCAGGAATAATAATCGCACTGTTAGTTTTGGTGTCTAAACAAGCTGGCGAGGAGAAATGGATTTCAGTCACCGCCCTGGAAATCGGTGGTGCCTCCAAAAAAAAAAAAAAAAAAAAAAAAAGTATAAAGTTTAGAAAACCTATCCTCGGGGGATGTACAACTGCAACAGATGCCCTTCCAGGACAGATGACTTAGGGTAAAAATGGAAGTATTGAAGGATGGAAGCGTTGGCACCTCGAAGGAAATCTATCTTTCTGCTTTTTTTTTTTTTTTTTTTTTTTAAACGGGGGCATACACGGGATGTAAATGAGCAAAATACAGCCCGAAATGCCCCGAGCGGATCGGAGTGTGTGATGCATCAAGGCAAAGGCAGCCAATGGAAGCAGGGCTGCCGATTTGTTATCATTAATATTGCGAGGCAACATTAACTGATTGGAAAGACTTTTCGGGAGCAGGCAGAGCCGAACGATTTGCCTTGCTCCCCGGATTTTTGCGAAGGACGCCAGGTTTCCCTCCTTTAGTCTGCGCCAGGGATGACGAATGAGATAATTCCCCCTCCTCGATACCCCCCCCCTCTCCCGAAGAACCTGAGAATGAACAATGAACCCAAAGGGAGTTCTGAATTTTAAACGGCGGAGGGAAAAACCCAACACGGGGGGTCGGGGGGGCCGGGGGGAGCTGCGCCAGCGCGGGGTGACCCGCGGGTGTTCCGAGGGGCAGAGCGCGGCAGCCGGGGTCCCAGCACCGCCGCTTCCACGGGGGCAGTGGGGTAAAAAAGAAGTTTCCACACGTGTCACCCTGCCACGGCCACGGCCAAGGCCGCAGGTGCTTGGGGGGGACGGGCAGCGCTCGGGGACCCCCGGCCCGGGCCGCGGCGGGCGCCCCGACGGGGTTGCCGAGACCACGCGTGGCAGGCGGGTCCCCGAGGGGGGGTAACGTAGTTGGCACCGGGGGGGAGGGTAGCCTGGGGAAGGGGCCGCCTGCACCCCCCTTTTTTTTTTTTGTTTGCGGGTCCCATCTGGACGCAGCGGCTGGTAGGGACGGGGAAGCCCCCCGTGGGAAGAAGGAAATTTTCCCCCGGAAGAATCGCTGCCGTCCCAGGGCGGCGGGGGTGGGGGGTGGGGGGGATGTCCCGTGGGGGATGTCCCGGGGGGGTCCCGCCCGCAGCCACCGATCTGGGCACGGGGCTCCCGGCGAGGGCTGAGAAATTCGCGGCGCATTTCTGGGGGCAACGAAAAAAGCCGGTGGGATGGGGCTGGCTGCCGCGGAGCCGAAGCCCCCGGCGCTGCCGGCCCCGGCCAGGGGAGCGGGCTTTAAATCATATTCCCCCTCTTCTTCCTCCTCCTCCTCTTCCTCCTCCTCCTCCCCGGTCCCGCACGCACACGGCTCTGCCGGGAAATGAAAGTAATTTATTGCAAGCGGAGAGGAAGAAAGCAGGAAATAAGGTCGGGGTGGTTTATGCTGTTATTATTATTTGGGCGTGGGGGGTGGCGCAGGTAGGTGCCCACCGGCAGCGGCTCCCCGGCACGGAGCGGCCGGCGGCGGGGGCTTCGCACCGGGCGGGCGGGAGGCGAAGTTACCGGTGGAGCGGCGGCTGTGCCCCGGCGGGGGGTACGGGGGGAGCCCGGAGGGGCCGGGGCGGCCGCCTTTCCCCCCGGCTCGGAGACTCCCCCCCGCCGCGCCGCCCGCCCGACTTCTCGTTGCTCTCCCCGTTCGCCGTCGGGCCCGGGCGGGCGGGGCGCGGGGGCGGCCCGGCGGGGGCTTTTCGGAGCAGGTTTGTTAACCAAAGCAGGTGCTAAAAACCAATAAGCCTGGAACAAACGCGGTCCCCCCCGGGAGCCGGGACAATTGTTTCCATTTAATAAATATTTTCCCCACGGGCGTTTCGCGGGAGGCAGGCAATTATTCAAAGCAAGCCGGGACGCGGACCGGCTCCCGGGGTTAAGCGGGGCCGCGGAGCGGGGGAGGCGGGGGCGGGCGGAGGGGGGCAGCCCGGCGCTCGCAGCCCCGACGGCGGCGGCGGGGAGTCCGGAGGGCGCCGGGACCGGCCCCGCTCCGCGCACCGGCGGGATGGGGGGAGGATGGGGGGAGGATGGGGACGCCCCCCCCCCCGCCTCCCCCGCAGCCGCTATTAGCGCCGCAACTCACAAAAGCCTTCCTTCGAATCTGCGCGTTCGCGGGGTGGGGGGTGTCCTGCTTTCCCCTCCTTTCTTCCTCCTCCTCCTCCCTCCCCTGTCCCCTCCCCTCCTCTTCCTCTCGCCCTTCCTCTCTCCCTCTTTTTAAGCGGGTCCCCCTCCGCGCTGATTGGGCGCCCGGCCGCGCTGTGACCGCCCTGCCGCTATGTCAGCCTGCGCGCCGCAGCCCCTCGCCTTTGAACTGCCCCGCGCCGCGCCGCGTCCCCACCGCCGGCCCGCAGCTGCGCCCGGCGGCTCGCCGCCCGCATAGCCGCCCGCCGGGCCCGCGGGCCCCGCTCCGCACCGCGCCGCACCGCACCGCTCCGCTCCCGCGCTGCCCCGCGCCGCTCCGCGCCCCGCCCCGGCAGGGCTGCCGCCGGGGACGGCGTTGGCGGAGGACCTGTGATGATCAGCTGAGCCCGCTCCTCCCGCTCCTCCGGCTCCCTCGGCCTCCTCCTCCTCCTTCCTCCTCCTCCTCCTCCCGCCGCCGTCCGGCGCCCCCAGCGCGCCCCGCACCGCTGCGCCCCGCCGAGCCGCCCGCCCGCCCGCCCGCCCGGCCGAAGCATGTCCAAGCCCAGCGACCACATCAAGCGCCCTATGAACGCCTTCATGGTGTGGTCCCGCGGCCAGCGGCGCAAGATGGCCCAGGAGAACCCCAAAATGCACAACTCGGAGATTAGCAAGCGGCTGGGCGCGGAGTGGAAGTTGCTCTCCGAGGCGGAGAAGCGCCCGTACATCGACGAGGCCAAGCGGCTGCGGGCGCAGCACATGAAGGAGCATCCCGACTACAAGTACAGACCCCGGCGCAAGCCCAAGAACCTGCTCAAAAAGGACAGGTATGTCTTCCCTTTGCCTTACCTCGGGGAAACCGATCCCTTAAAGGCCGCCGGGCTTCCCGTGGGGGCCACTGACTCTCTGCTGAGCTCCCCGGAGAAGGCCAGGGCTTTCCTGCCTCCCACCTCAGCACCTTACTCCTTACTTGACCCCAGCCAGTTCAGCTCCAGCGCCATTCAGAAGATGACTGAGGTTCCTCACACCTTAGCCACCAGCACCCTGCCCTACGCCTCCACCTTGGGATACCAGAACGGGGCGTTCGGCAGCTTGAGCTGCCCCAGCCAACACACCCACACTCACCCCTCGCCAACTAACCCGGGCTATGTCGTGCCATGTAACTGTACCGCTTGGTCGGCTTCCAGTTTGCAACCTCCAGTTGCCTACATATTATTCCCAGGCATGACCAAGACTGGGATAGATCCCTATTCTTCAGCACATGCGACTGCCATGTAACACCCACCCACACCCCCACAGGCGTGTGCGTGTGTCCGTGTGTCCCCCCCCCCCCCGGGTGGCAGCCGGAACTGGGATTCTTTCGTGTGCATGTACATAAAACCTGCAGGAGCAAAAGGCCGCCCGAAACAGGACTCTGCTGCCCGCCGCGGGCCGGGACAGACGGACGCTGCCTCGGGGACTCGGAGATGCTCTCGCCTAAACCTCGCCCCGAGAGCTGGCCCGGGCTCGGGGGGGTCTGCAACCGCGGGGTCAGATAGGAGCCCGCCACTTGTAAGAGTTGTAAATGTGTTTAAAAAAACAAACAAAAAAAACCCACCAACAAAAAAACAAAACGACAAAAAAGCGAACCTTGAACTGCCCTTTCGGGACAAAGCGGGGGAGAAAAAGAAAAAAGAAAAAAAAAAGAGAGCGAGAGAGAGGCGGTTTCAATTTTTATTTATTCTTTTAACGTCTATGAGTTCTCCAGGGTCTCTTGTCACTTGGACTTGACTTTGGGAAGTCCCGGTCTCACTATGATTTTTGGTTTGTTTTGTTTTGTTTTTGCACATTAAAAGACGAGATCAGCTGTGTTATATATATAAATATATATATATATATATTTTGCCACCACGCACTACTAGGTGAAATTGCTTTTCATGTCAGAAAAAGGCTCTTCAAAGTTTTAAAAAAAACACCCACAGAGGGGGAGAAACATTTATATTTAAAACATGATAGTGTTTGCTTAATTTAAAACAGATAGTCCTTAAATTTGTGTGATCCAGTGAGACTAGATCTAAGTTTACTTTAGACAGAGCGTCAGGTATGAAGTCAGGCAGTAGAACTGTAAAAACTTAATACTACTACTAATAATAATAATAACGAAAAACCGAATAAAAACCGATGGTAATTTAAATATGTTTTCACAATGTCTTGGGGAAGAAGAAGAAGGGGGAAAAATGTATCCGGCAGGATTTTACCTCGTTAAACCTTTTCATTTGTTGAACAAAGACGTTTTGAATAAAGACAATCTGTCATCAAACGAGGCAACGGCGTGGTGTAAGTGCGGTGCCCCGCTCCCCGGCCCCGCGTCCCGCACCGGCGGCGGCGGGGGGCTGCGGGCGATGTTCCCTGCGGCGGGGCCGACCCCCGCCCGCAGTCCCTCGCTGCCGCCGCTGTGGGACCGACCCCCCTTTCCCCGCCCCGACAGCCGGTCCCCCCGGGCCGGGGTTGGAGCCGGGCCGGGCTCCGTTTGGAGCCCGTCGGTGAAAGGCGGCTGCGGGGTGAGAAAACTTCGGGAAAGCGGGGATGGAGCCGCGGCACAGTCGGTACCCGCGGTGCGGGGGTGGGGGGTGGGGGCTGCTCCCCGCCGCCTGGGCCCCCTCCCGTCGGGGACCCGGG